>NW_025319093.1:0-144183 GCF_017639315.1 Drosophila ananassae | reverse complement strand
CCTGCGTTTTATTTGCAGGAGTCATCGTGCCAAAATTTAGAGCAGTGTCGCTTATAGTCTTTAAGATCCACTAGTTCACTCGGACAGATAACTAGAGACAACAATAACAAAAAAGAAAGGAGTACGCATCTTTTTCACCCAAACTTTATTTTGCCTATCAAAGTATAGAATTCCCAACAAAATTTTATGTTTCATAATTTTATAAGTGTTGGAATAAATAACAATCCAGCAGGAATGCAAAATGAAAAGTCTATAACTCCTCTAAAGAATGAAAAGTCTATAACTCCTCTAAAAGTGGTCCGATTTGACTGAATTTTGTTCTGTGGTCATAAATTAGACAGTGAAACAGTTTGGCATTAAAACTTTTTCAAAGTACTTTCTTGAACTGGCGGTACCGAAATATGACATTTTTGGGGGCGGTAGCACAAACTTGAAATAAACGTGGCCTGCGTTTTATTTGCAGGAGTCATCGTGCCAAAATTTAGAGCAGTGTCGCTTATAGTCATTAAGATCCACGAGTTCACTCGGACAGATAACTAGAGACAACAATAACAAAAAAGAAAGGAGTACGCATCTTTATCACCCAAACATTATTTTGCCTATCAAAGTATAGAATTCCCAAAAAATTTTAGGTTTCATAATTTTATAAGTGTTGGAATAAATAACAATCCAGCAGGAATGCAAAATGAAAAGTCTATAACTCCTCTAAAGAATGAAAAGTCTTTAACTCCTCTAAAAGTGGTCCGATTTGACTGAATTTTGTTCTGTGGTCATAAATTAGACAGTGAAACGGTTTGGCATTAAAACTTTTTCAAAGTACTTTCTTGAACTGGCGGTACCGAAATATGACATTTTTAAGGGGGCGGTAGCACAAACTTGAAATAAACGTGGCCTGCGTTTTATTTGCAGGAGTCATCGTGCCAAAATTTAGAGCAGTGTCGCTTATAGTCTTTAAGATCCACGAGTTCACTCGGACAGATAACTAGAGACAACAATAACAAAAAAGAAAGGAGTACGCATCTTTTTCACCCAAACTTTATTTTACCTATCAAAGTATAGAATTCCCAACAAAATTTTAGGTTTCATAATTTTATAAGTGTTGGAATAAATAACAATCCAGCAGGAATGCAAAATGAAAAGTCTATAACTCCTCTAAAGAATGAAAAGTCTATAACTCCTCTAAAAGTGGTCCGATTTGACTGAATTTTGTTCTGTGGTCATAAATTAGACAGTGAAACGGTTTGGCATTAAAACTTTTTCAAAGTACTTTCTTGAACTGGCGGTACCGAAATATGACATTTTTAAGGGGGCGGTAGCACAAACTTGAAATAAACGTGGCCTGCGTTTTATTTGCAGGAGTCATCGTGCCAAAATTTAGAGCAGTGTCGCTTATAGTCTTTAAGATCCACGAGTTCACTCGGACAGATAACTAGAGACAACAATAACAAAAAAGAAAGGAGTACGCATCTTTTTCACCCAAACTTTATTTTACCTATCAAAGTATAGAATTCCCAACAAAATTTTAGGTTTCATAATTTTATAAGTGTTGGAATAAATAACAATCCAGCAGGAATGCAAAATGAAAAGTCTATAACTCCTCTAAAGAATGAAAAGTCTTTAACTCCTCTAAAAGTGGTCCGATTTGACTGAATTTTGTTCTGAGGTCATAAATTAGACAGTGAAACGGTTTGGCATTAAAACTTTTTCAAAGTACTTTCTTGAACTGGCGGTACCGAAATATGACATTTTTGGGGGCGGTAGCACAAACTTGAAATAAACGTGGCCTGCGTTTTATTTGCAGGAGTCATCGTGCCAAAATTTAGAGCAGTGTCGCTTATAGTCATTAAGATCCACGAGTTCACTCGGACAGATAATTAGAGACAACAATAACAAAAAAGAAAGGAGTACGCATCTTTATCACCCAAACATTATTTTGCCTATCAAAGTATAGAATTCCCAAAAAATTTTAGGTTTCATAATTTTATAAGTGTTGGAATAAATAACAATCCAGCAGGAATGCAAAATGAAAAGTCTATAACTCCTCTAAAGAATGAAAAGTCTTTAACTCCTCTAAAAGTGGTCCGATTTGACTGAATTTTGTTGAGCAGTGTCGCTTATAGTCTTTAAGATCCACGAGTTCACTCGGACAGATAACTAGAGACAACAATAACAAAAAAGAAAGGAGTACGCATCTTTTTCACCCAAACTTTATTTTACCTATCAAAGTATAGAATTCCCAACAAAATTTTAGGTTTCATAATTTTATAAGTGTTGGAATAAATAACAATCCAGCAGGAATGCAAAATGAAAAGTCTATAACTCCTCTAAAGAATGAAAAGTCTATAACTCCTCTAAAAGTGGTCCGATTTGACTGAATTTTGTTTTGTGGTCATAAATTAGACAGTGAAACGGTTTGGCATTAAAACTTTTTCAAAGTACTTTCTTGAACTTGAAATAAACGTGGCCTGCGTTTTATTTGCAGGAGTCATCGTGCCAAAATTTAGAGCAGTGTCGCTTATAGTCTTTAAGATCCACGAGTTCACTCGGACAGATAACTAGAGACAACAATAACAAAAAAGAAAGGAGTACGCATCTTTTTCACCCAAACTTTATTTTACCTATCAAAGTATAGAATTCCCAACAAAATTTTAGGTTTCATAATTTTATAAGTGTTATAATAAATAACAATCCAGCAGGAATGCAAAATGAAAAGTCTATAACTCCTCTAAAGAAAAAAAAGTCTACAACTCCTCTAAAAGTGGTCCGACTTGACTGAATTTTGTTCTGTGGTCATTAATTAGACAGTGAAACAGTTTGGCATTTAAACTTTTTCAAAGTACTTTCCTGAACTGGCGGTACCGAAATATGACATTTTTGGGGGCGGTAGGGGGCGTGGCACAAACTTGAAATAAACGGGGCCTGCGTTTTATTTGCAGGAGTCATCGTGCCAAAATTTAGAGCAGTGTCGCTTATAGTCTTTAAGATCCACGACAAAAGATTCCCAACAAAATTTTAGGTTTCATAATTTTATAAGTGTTGGAATAAATAACAATCCAGCAGGAATGCAAAATGAAAAGTCTATAACTCCTCTAAAGAATGAAAAGTCTTTAACTCCTCTAAAAGTGGTCCGATTTGACTGAATTATGTTCTGTGGTCATAAATTAGACAGTGAAACGGTTTGGCATTAAAACTTTTTCAAAGTACTTTCTTGAACTGGCGGTACCGAAATATGACATTTTTAAGGGGGCGGTAGCACAAACTTGAAATAAACGTGGCCTGCGTTTTATTTGCAGGAGTCATCGTGCCAAAATTTAGAGCAGTGTCGCTTACAGTCTTTAAGATCCACGAGTTCACTCGGACAGATAACTAGAGACAACAATAACAAAAAAGAAAGGAGTACGCATCTTTTTCACCCAAACTTTATTTTGCCTATCAAAGTATAGAATTCCCAACAAAATTTTATGTTTCATAATTTTATAAGTGTTGGAATAAATAACAATCCAGCAGGAATGCAAAATGAAAAGTCTATAACTCCTCTAAAGAATGAAAAGTCTTTAACTCCTCTAAAAGTGGTCCGATTTGACTGAATTTTGTTCTGAGGTCATAAATTAGACAGTGAAACGGTTTGGCATTAAAACTTTTTCAAAGTACTTTCTTGAACTGGCGGTACCGAAATATGACATTTTTGGGGGCGGTAGCACAAACTTGAAATAAACGTGGCCTGCGTTTTATTTGCAGGAGTCATCGTGCCAAAATTTAGAGCAGTGTCGCTTATAGTCATTAAGATCCACGAGTTCACTCGGACAGATAACTAGAGGCAACAATAACAAAAAAGAAAGGAGTACGCATCTTTTTCACCCAAACTTTATTTTACCTATCAAAGTATAGAATTCCCAACAAAATTTTAGGTTTCATAATTTTATAAGTGTTGGAATAAATAACAATCCAGCAGGAATGCAAAATGAAAAGTCTATAACTCCTCTAAAGAATGAAAAGTCTATAACTCCTCTAAAAGTGGTCCGATTTGACTGAATTTTGTTCTGTGGTCATAAATTAGACAGTGAAAGAGTTTGGCATTAAAACTTTTTCAAAGTACTTTCTTGAACTGGCGGTACCGAAATATGACATTTTTGGGGCGGTAGCACAAACTTGAAATAAACGTGGCCTGCGTTTTATTTGCAGGAGTCATCGTGCCAAAATTTAGAGCAGTGTCGCTTATAGTCTTTAAGATCCACTAGTTCACTCGGACAGATAACTAGAGACAACAATAACAAAAAAGAAAGGAGTACGCATCTTTTTCACCCAAACTTTATTTAGCCTATCAAAGTATAGAATTCCCAACAAAATTTTATGTTTCATAATTTTATAAGTGTTGGAATAAATAACAATCCAGCAGGAATGCAAAATGAAAAGTCTATAACTCCTCTAAAGAATGAAAAGTCTATAACTCCTCTTAAAGTGGTCCGATTTGACTGAATTTTGTTCTGTGGTCATAAATTAGACAGTGAAACAGTTTGGCATTAAAACTTTTTCAAAGTACTTTCTTGAACTGGCGGTACCGAAATATGACATTTTTGGGGGCGGTAGCACAAACTTGAAATAAACGTGGCCTGCGTTTTATTTGCAGGAGTCATCGTGCCAAAATTTGGAGCAGTGTCGCTTATAGTCATTAAGATCCACGAGTTCACTCGGACAGATAACTAGAGGCAACAATAACAAAAAAGAAAGAAGTACGCACCTTTTTCACCCAAACTTTATTTTACCTATCAAAGTATAGAATTCCCAACAAAATTTTAGGTTTCATAATTTTATAAGTGTTGGAATAAATAACAATCCAGCAGGAATGCAAAATGAAAAGTCTATAACTCCTCTAAAGAATGAAAAGTCTATAACTCCTCTAAAAGTGGTCCGATTTGACTGAATTTTGTTCTGTGGTCATAAATTAGACAGTGAAACAGTTTGGCATTAAAACTTCTTCAAAGTACTTTCTCGAACTGGCGGTACCGAAATATGACATTTTTGGGGACGGTAGCACAAACTTGAAATAAACGTGGCCTGCGTTTTATTTGCAGGAGTCATCGTGCCAAAATTTAGAGCAGTGTCGCTTATAGTCTTTAAGATCCACGAGTTCACTCGGACAGATAACTAGAGACAACAATAACAAAAAAGAAAGGAGTACGCATCTTTTTCACCCAAACTTTATTTTGCCTATCAAAGTATAGAATTCCCAACAAAATTTTATGTTTCATAATTTTATAAGTGTTGGAATAAATAACAATCCAGCAGGAATGCAAAATGAAAAGTCTATAACTCCTCTAAAGAATGAAAAGTCTTTAACTCCTCTAAAAGTGGTCCGATTTGACTGAATTTTGTTCTGAGGTCATAAATTAGACAGTGAAACGGTTTGGCATTAAAACTTTTTCAAAGTACTTTCTTGAACTGGCGGTACCGAAATATGACATTTTTGGGGGCGGTAGCACAAACTTGAAATAAACGTGGCCTGCGTTTTATTTGCAGGAGTCATCGTGCCAAAATTTAGAGCAGTGTCGCTTATAGTCTTTAAGATCCACGACAAAAGATTCCCAACAAAATTTTAGGTTTCATAATTTTATAAGTGTTGGAATAAATAACAATCCAGCAGGAATGCAAAATGAAAAGTCTATAACTCCTCTAAAGAATGAAAAGTCTTTAACTCCTCTAAAAGTGGTCCGATTTGACTGAATTTTGTTCTGTGGTCATAAATTAGACAGTGAAACGGTTTGGCATTAAAACTTTCTTGAACTGGCGGTACCGAAATATGACATTTTTAAGGGGGCGGTAGCACAAACTTGAAATAAACGTGGCCTGCGTTTTATTTGCAGGAGTCATCGTGCCAAAATTTAGAGCAGTGTCGCTTACAGTCTTTAAGATCCACGAGTTCACTCGGACAGATAACTAGAGACAACAATAACAAAAAAGAAAGGAGTACGCATCTTTTTCACCCAAACTTTATTTTGCCTATCAAAGTATAGAATTCCCAACAAAATTTTATGTTTCATAATTTTATAAGTGTTGGAATAAATAACAATCCAGCAGGAATGCAAAATGAAAAGTCTATAACTCCTCTAAAGAATGAAAAGTCTTTAACTCCTCTAAAAGTGGTCCGATTTGACTGAATTTTGTTCTGAGGTCATAAATTAGACAGTGAAACGGTTTGGCATTAAAACTTTTTCAAAGTACTTTCTTGAACTGGCGGTACCGAAATATGACATTTTTGGGGGCGGTAGCACAAACTTGAAATAAACGTGGCCTGCGTTTTATTTGCAGGAGTCATCGTGCCAAAATTTAGAGCAGTGTCGCTTATAGTCATTAAGATCCACGAGTTCACTCGGACAGATAACTAGAGGCAACAATAACAAAAAAGAAAGGAGTACGCATCTTTTTCACCCAAACTTTATTTTGCCTATCAAAGTATAGAATTCCCAACAAAATTTTATGTTTCATAATTTTATAAGTGTTGGAATAAATAACAATCCAGCAGGAATGCAAAATGAAAAGTCTATAACTCCTCTAAAGAATGAAAAGTCTATAACTCCTCTAAAAGTGGTCCGATTTGACTGAATTTTGTTCTGTGGTCATAAATTAGACAGTGAAACAGTTTGGCATTAAAACTTTTTCAAAGTACTTTCTTGAACTGGCGGTACCGAAATATGACATTTTTGGGGCGGTAGCTCAAACTTGAAATAAACGTGGCCTGCGTTTTATTTGCAGGAGTCATCGTGCCAAAATTTAGAGCAGTGTCGCTTATAGTCTTTAAGATCCACTAGTTCACTCGGACAGATAACTAGAGACAACAATAACAAAAAAGAAAGGAGTACGCATCTTTTTCACCCAAACTTTATTTAGCCTATCAAAGTATAGAATTCCCAACAAAATTTTATGTTTCATAATTTTATAAGTGTTGGAATAAATAACAATCCAGCAGGAATGCAAAATGAAAAGTCTATAACTCCTCTAAAGAATGAAAAGTCTATAACTCCTCTAAAAGTGGTCCGATTTGACTGAATTTTGTTCTGTGGTCATAAATTAGACAGTGAAACAGTTTGGCATTAAAACTTTTTCAAAGTACTTTCTTGAACTGGCGGTACCGAAATATGACATTTTTGGGGGCGGTAGCACAAACTTGAAATAAACGTGACCTGCGTTTTATTTGCAGGAGTCATCGTGCCAAAATTTGGAGCAGTGTCGCTTATAGTCATTAAGATCCACGAGTTCACTCGGACAGATAACTAGAGGCAACAATAACAAAAAAGAAAGAAGTACGCACCTTTTTCACCCAAACTTTATTTTACCTATCAAAGTATAGAATTCCCAACAAAATTTTAGGTTTCATAATTTTATAAGTGTTGGAATAAATAACAATCCAGCAGGAATGCAAAATGAAAAGTCTATAACTCCTCTAAAGAATGAAAAGTCTATAACTCCTCTAAAAGTGGTCCGATTTGACTGAATTTTGTTCTGTGGTCATAAATTAGACAGTGAAACAGTTTGGCATTAAAACTTCTTCAAAGTACTTTCTTGAACTGGCGGTACCGAAATATGACATTTTTGGGGACGGTAGCACAAACTTGAAATAAACGTGGCCTGCGTTTTATTTGCAGGAGTCATCGTGCCAAAATTTAGAGCAGTGTCGCTTATAGTCTTTAAGATCCACGAGTTCACTCGGACAGATAACTAGAGACAACAATAACAAAAAAGAAAGGAGTACGCATCTTTTTCACCCAAACTTTATTTTACCTATCAAAGTATAGAATTCCCAACAAAATTTTATGTTTCATAATTTTATAAGTGTTGGAATAAATAACAATCCAGCAGGAATGCAAAATGAAAAGTCTATAACTCCTCTAAAGAATGAAAAGTCTTTAACTCCTCTAAAAGTGGTCCGATTTGACTGAATTTTGTTCTGAGGTCATAAATTAGACAGTGAAACGGTTTGGCATTAAAACTTTTTCAAAGTACTTTCTTGAACTGGCGGTACCGAAATATGACATTTTTGGGGGCGGTAGCACAAACTTGAAATAAACGTGGCCTGCGTTTTATTTGCAGGAGTCATCGTGCCAAAATTTAGAGCAGTGTCGCTTATAGTCTTAAAGATCCACGAGTTCACTCGGACAGATAACTAGAGGCAACAATAACAAAAAAGAAAGGAGTACGCATCTTTTTCACCCAAACTTTATTTTACCTATCAAAGTATAGAATTCCCAACAAAATTTTATGTTTCATAATTTTATAAGTGTTGGAATAAATAGCAATCCAGCAGGAATGCAAAATGAAAAGTCTATAACTCCTCTAAAGAATGAAAAGTCTATAACTCCTCTAAAAGTGGTCCGGTTTGACTGAATTTTGTTCTGTGGTCATAAATTAGACAGTGAAACAGTTTGGCATTAAAACTTTTTCAAAGTACTTTCTTGAACTGGCGGTACCGAAATATGACATTTTTGGGGCGGTAGCACAAACTTGAAATAAACGTGGCCTGCGTTTTATTTGCAGGAGTCATCGTGCCAAAATTTAGAGCAGTGTCGCTTATAGTCTTTAAGATCCACTAGTTCACTCGGACAGATAACTAGAGACAACAATAACAAAAAAGAAAGGAGTACGCATCTTTTTCACCCAAACTTTATTTTGCCTATCAAAGTATAGAATTCCCAACAAAATTTTATGTTTCATAATTTTATAAGTGTTGGAATAAATAACAATCCAGCAGGAATGCAAAATGAAAAGTCTATAACTCCTCTAAAGAATGAAAAGTCTATAACTCCTCTAAAAGTGGTCCGATTTGACTGAATTTTGTTCTGTGGTCATAAATTAGACAGTGAAACAGTTTGGCATTAAAACTTTTTCAAAGTACTTTCTTGAACTGGCGGTACCGAAATATGACATTTTTGGGGGCGGTAGTACAAACTTGAAATAAACGTGGCCTGCGTTTTATTTGCAGGAGTCATCGTGCCAAAATTTAGAGCAGTGTCGCTTATAGTCATTAAGATCCACGAGTTCACTCGGACAGATAACTAGAGGCAACAATAACAAAAAAGAAAGAAGTACGCACCTTTTTCACCCAAACTTTATTTTACCTATCAAAGTATAGAATTCCCAACAAAATTTTAGGTTTCATAATTTTATAAGTGTTGGAATAAATAACAATCCAGCAGGAATGCAAAATGAAAAGTCTATAACTCCTCTAAAGAATGAAAAGTCTATAACTCCTCTAAAAGTGGTCCGATTTGACTGAATTTTGTTCTGTGGTCATAAATTAGACAGTGAAACGGTTTGGCATTAAAACTTTTTCAAAGTACTTTCTTGAACTGGCGGTACCGAAATATGACATTTTTGGGGGCGGTAGCACAAACTTGAAATAAACGTGGCCTGCGTTTTATTTGCAGGAGTCATCGTGCCAAAATTTAGAGCAGTGTCGCTTATAGTCTTAAAGATCCACGAGTTCACTCGGACAGATAACTAGAGGCAACAATAACAAAAAAGAAAGGAGTACGCATCTTTTTCACCCAAACTTTATTTTACCTATCACAGTATAGAATTCCCAACAAAATTTTAGGTTTCATAATTTTATAAGTGTTGGAATAAATAACAATCCAGCAGGAATGCAAAATGAAAAGTCTATAACTCCTCTAAAGAATGAAAAGTCTATAACTCCTCTAAAAGTGGTCCGATTTGACTGAATTTTGTTCTGTGGTCATAAATTAGACAGTGAAACAGTTTGGCATTAAAACTTTTTCAAAGTACTTTCTTGAACTGGCGGTACCGAAATATGACATTTTTGGGGGCGGTAGCACAAACTTGAAATAAACGTGACCTGCGTTTTATTTGCAGGAGTCATCGTGCCAAAATTTGGAGCAGTGTCGCTTATAGTCATTAAGATCCACGAGTTCACTCGGACAGATAACTAGAGGCAACAATAACAAAAAAGAAAGAAGTACGCACCTTTTTCACCCAAACTTTATTTTACCTATCAAAGTATAGAATTCCCAACAAAATTTTAGGTTTCATAATTTTATAAGTGTTGGAATAAATAACAATCCAGCAGGAATGCAAAATGAAAAGTCTATAACTCCTCTAAAGAATGAAAAGTCTATAACTCCTCTAAAAGTGGTCCGATTTGACTGAATTTTGTTCTGTGGTCATAAATTAGACAGTGAAACAGTTTGGCATTAAAACTTCTTCAAAGTACTTTCTTGAACTGGCGGTACCGAAATATGACATTTTTGGGGACGGTAGCACAAACTTGAAATAAACGTGGCCTGCGTTTTATTTGCAGGAGTCATCGTGCCAAAATTTAGAGCAGTGTCGCTTATAGTCTTTAAGATCCACGAGTTCACTCGGACAGATAACTAGAGACAACAATAACAAAAAAGAAAGGAGTACGCATCTTTTTCACCCAAACTTTATTTTGCCTATCAAAGTATAGAATTCCCAACAAAATTTTATGTTTCATAATTTTATAAGTGTTGGAATAAATAACAATCCAGCAGGAATGCAAAATGAAAAGTCTATAACTCCTCTAAAGAATGAAAAGTCTTTAACTCCTCTAAAAGTGGTCCGATTTGACTGAATTTTGTTCTGAGGTCATAAATTAGACAGTGAAACGGTTTGGCATTAAAACTTTTTCAAAGTACTTTCTTGAACTGGCGGTACCGAAATATGACATTTTTGGGGGCGGTAGCACAAACTTGAAATAAACGTGGCCTGCGTTTTATTTGCAGGAGTCATCGTGCCAAATTTTAGAGCACTGTCGCTTATAGTCTTAAAGATCCACGAGTTCACTCGGACAGATAACTAGAGGCAACAATAACAAAAAAGAAAGGAGTACGCATCTTTTTCACCCAAACTTTATTTTACCTATCAAAGTATAGAATTCCCAACAAAATTTTAGGTTTCATAATTTTATAAGTGTTGGAATAAATAACAATCCAGCAGGAATGCAAAATGAAAAGTCTATAACTCCTCTAAAGAATGAAAAGTCTTTAACTCCTCTAAAAGTGGACCGATTTGACTGAATTTTGTTCTGTGGTCATAAATTAGACAGTGAAACGGTTTGGCATTAAAACTTTTTCAAAGTACTTTCTTGAACTGGCGGTACCGAAATATGACATTTTTGGGGGCGGTAGCACAAACTTGAAATGAACGTGGCCTGCGTTTTATTTGCAGGAGTCATCGTGCCAAAATTTAGAGCAGTGTCGCTTATAGTCATTAAGATCCACGAGTTCACTCGGACAGATAACTAGAGGCAACAATAACAAAAAGGAAAGGAGTACGCATCTTTTTCACCCAAACTTTATTTAACCTATCAAAGTATAGAATTCCCAACAAAATTTTATGTTTCATAATTTTATAAGTGTTGGAATAAATAGCAATCCAGCAGGAATGCAAAATGAAAAGTCTATAACTCCTCTAAAGAATGAAAAGTCTATAACTCCTCTAAAAGTGGTCCGGTTTGACTGAATTTTGTTCTGTGGTCATAAATTAGACAGTGAAACAGTTTGGCATTAAAACTTTTTCAAAGTACTTTCTTGAACTGGCGGTACCGAAATATGACATTTTTGGGGCGGTAGCACAAACTTGAAATAAACGTGGCCTGCGTTTTATTTGCAGGAGTCATCGTGCCAAAATTTAGAGCAGTGTCGCTTATAGTCTTTAAGATCCACTAGTTCACTCGGACAGATAACTAGAGACAACAATAACAAAAAAGAAAGGAGTACGCATCTTTTTCACCCAAACTTTATTTTGCCTATCAAAGTATAGAATTCCCAACAAAATTTTATGTTTCATAATTTTATAAGTCTTGGAATAAATAACAATCCAGCAGGAATGCAAAATGAAAAGTCTATAACTCCTCTAAAGAATGAAAAGTCTATAACTCCTCTAAAAGTGGTCCGATTTGACTGAATTTTGTTCTGTGGTCATAAATTAGACAGTGAAACAGTTTGGCATTAAAACTTTTTCAAAGTACTTTCTTGAACTGGCGGTACCGAAATATGACATTTTTGGGGGCGGTAGTACAAACTTGAAATAAACGTGGCCTGCGTTTTATTTGCAGGAGTCATCGTGCCAAAATTTAGAGCAGTGTCGCTTATAGTCATTAAGATCCACGAGTTCACTCGGACAGATAACTAGAGGCAACAATAACAAAAAAGAAAGAAGTACGCACCTTTTTCACCCAAACTTTATTTTACCTATCAAAGTATAGAATTCCCAACAAAATTTTAGGTTTCATAATTTTATAAGTGTTGGAATAAATAACAATCCAGCAGGAATGCAAAATGAAAAGTCTATAACTCCTCTAAAGAATGAAAAGTCTATAACTCCTCTAAAAGTGGTCCGATTTGACTGAATTTTGTTCTGTGGTCATAAATTAGACAGTGAAACGGTTTGGCATTAAAACTTTTTCAAAGTACTTTCTTGAACTGGCGGTACCGAAATATGACATTTTTGGGGGCGGTAGCACAAACTTGAAATAAACGTGGCCTGCGTTTTATTTGCAGGAGTCATCGTGCCAAAATTTAGAGCAGTGTCGCTTATAGTCTTAAAGATCCACGAGTTCACTCGGACAGATAACTAGAGGCAACAATAACAAAAAAGAAAGGAGTACGCATCTTTTTCACCCAAACTTTATTTTACCTATCAAAGTATAGAATTCCCAACAAAATTTTAGGTTTCATAATTTTATAAGTGTTGGAATAAATAACAATCCAGCAGGAATGCAAAATGAAAAGTCTATAACTCCTCTAAAGAATGAAAAGTCTTTAACTCCTCTAAAAGTGGTCCGATTTGACTGAATTTTGTTCTGTGGTCATAAATTAGACAGTGAAACGGTTTGGCATTAAAACTTTTTCAAAGTACTTTCTTGAACTGGCGGTACCGAAATATGACATTTTTGGGGGCGGTAGCACAAACTTGAAATGAACGTGGCCTGCGTTTTATTTGCAGGAGTCATCGTGCCAAAATTTAGAGCAGTGTCGCTTATAGTCATTAAGATCCACGAGTTCACTCGGACAGATAACAAGAGGCAACAATAACAAAAAGGAAAGGAGTACGCATCTTTTTCACCCAAACTTTATTTTACCTATCAAAGTATAGAATTTCCAACAAAATTTTAGGTTTCATAATTTTATAAGTGTTGGAATAAATAACAATCCAGCAGGAATGCAAAATGAAAAGTCTATAACTCCTCTAAAGAATGAAAAGTCTATAACTCCTCTAAAAGTGGTCCGATTTGACTGAATTTTGTTCTGTGGTCATAAATTAGACAGTGAAACAGTTTGGCATTAAAACTTTTTCAAAGTACTTTCTTGAACTGGCGGTACCGAAATATGACATTTTTGGGGGCGGTAGCACAAACTTGAAATAAACGTGGCCTGCGTTTTATTTGCAGGAGTCATCGTGCCAAAATTTAGAGCAGTGTCGCTTATAGTCATTAAGATCCACGAATTCACTCGGACAGATAACTAGAGGCAACAAAACAAAAAAGAAAGAAGTACGCACCTTTTTCACCCAAACTTTATTTTACCTATCAAAGTATAGAATTCCCAACAAAATTTTAGGTTTCATAATTTTATAAGTGTTGGAATAAATAACAATCCAGCAGGAATGCAAAATGAAAAGTCTATAACTCCTCTAAAGAATGAAAAGTCTATAACTCCTCTAAAAGTGGTCCGATTTGACTGAATTTTGTTCTGTGGTCATAAATTAGACAGTGAAACAGTTTGGCATTAAAACTTTTCAAAGTACTTTCTTGAACTGGCGGTACCGAAATATGACATTTTTGGGGGCGGTAGCACAAACTTGAAATAAACGTGGCCTGCGTTTTATTTGCAGGAGTCATCGTGCCAAAATTTAGAGCAGTGTCGCTTATAGTCTTTAAGATCCACGAGTTCACTCGGACAGATAACTAGAGACAACAATAACAAAAAAGAAAGGAGTACGCATCTTTTTCACCCAAACTTTATTTTGCCTATCAAAGTATAGAATTCCCAACAAAATTTTATGTTTCATAATTTTATAAGTGTTGGAATAAATAACAATCCAGCAGGAATGCAAAATGAAAAGTCTATCACTCCTCTAAAGAATGAAAAGTCTTTAACTCCTCTAAAAGTGGTCCGATTTGACTGAATTTTGTTCTGTGGTCATAAATTAGACAGTGAAACGGTTTGGCATTAAAACTTTTTCAAAGTACTTTCTTGAACTGGCGGTACCGAAATATGACATTTTTGGGGGCGGTAGCACAAACTTGAAATGAACGTGGCCTGCGTTTTATTTGCAGGAGTCATCGTGCCAAAATTTAGAGCAGTGTCGCTTATAGTCATTAAGATCCACGAGTTCACTCGGACAGATAACAAGAGGCAACAATAACAAAAAGGAAAGGAGTACGCATCTTTTTCACCCAAACTTTATTTTACCTATCAAAGTATAGAATTCCCAACAAAATTTTAGGTTTCATAATTTTATAAGTGTTGGAATAAATAACAATCCAGCAGGAATGCAAAATGAAAAGTCTATAACTCCTCTAAAGAATGAAAAGTCTTTAACTCCTCTAAAAGTGGTCCGATTTGACTGAATTTTGTTCTGTGGTCATAAATTAGACAGTGAAACGGTTTGGCATTAAAACTTTTTCAAAGTACTTTCTTGAACTGGCGGTACCGAAATATGACATTTTTGGGGGCGGTAGCACAAACTTGAAATAAACGTGGCCTGCGTTTTATTTGCAGGAGTCATCGTGCCAAAATTTAGAGCAGTGTCGCTTATAGTCTTTAAGATCCACTAGTTCACTCGGACAGATAACTAGAGACAACAATAACAAAAAAGAAAGGAGTACGCATCTTTTTCACCCAAACTTTATTTTGCCTATCAAAGTATAGAATTCCCAACAAAATTTTATGTTTCATAATTTTATAAGTCTTGGAATAAATAACAATCCAGCAGGAATGCAAAATGAAAAGTCTATAACTCCTCTAAAGAATGAAAAGTCTATAACTCCTCTAAAAGTGGTCCGATTTGACTGAATTTTGTTCTGTGGTCATAAATTAGACAGTGAAACAGTTTGGCATTAAAACTTTTTCAAAGTACTTTCTTGAACTGGCGGTACCGAAATATGACATTTTTGGGGGCGGTAGTACAAACTTGAAATAAACGTGGCCTGCGTTTTATTTGCAGGAGTCATCGTGCCAAAATTTAGAGCAGTGTCGCTTATAGTCATTAAGATCCACGAGTTCACTCGGACAGATAACTAGAGGCAACAATAACAAAAAAGAAAGAAGTACGCACCTTTTTCACCCAAACTTTATTTTACCTATCAAAGTATAGAATTCCCAACAAAATTTTAGGTTTCATAATTTTATAAGTGTTGGAATAAATAACAATCCAGCAGGAATGCAAAATGAAAAGTCTATAACTCCTCTAAAGAATGAAAAGTCTATAACTCCTCTAAAAGTGGTCCGATTTGACTGAATTTTGTTCTGTGGTCATAAATTAGACAGTGAAACGGTTTGGCATTAAAACTTTTTCAAAGTACTTTCTTGAACTGGCGGTACCGAAATATGACATTTTTGGGGGCGGTAGCACAAACTTGAAATAAACGTGGCCTGCGTTTTATTTGCAGGAGTCATCGTGCCAAAATTTAGAGCAGTGTCGCTTATAGTCTTAAAGATCCACGAGTTCACTCGGACAGATAACTAGAGGCAACAATAACAAAAAAGAAAGGAGTACGCATCTTTTTCACCCAAACTTTATTTTACCTATCAAAGTATAGAATTCCCAACAAAATTTTAGGTTTCATAATTTTATAAGTGTTGGAATAAATAACAATCCAGCAGGAATGCAAAATGAAAAGTCTATAACTCCTCTAAAGAATGAAAAGTCTTTAACTCCTCTAAAAGTGGTCCGATTTGACTGAATTTTGTTCTGTGGTCATAAATTAGACAGTGAAACGGTTTGGCATTAAAACTTTTTCAAAGTACTTTCTTGAACTGGCGGTACCGAAATATGACATTTTTGGGGGCGGTAGCACAAACTTGAAATGAACGTGGCCTGCGTTTTATTTGCAGGAGTCATCGTGCCAAAATTTAGAGCAGTGTCGCTTATAGTCATTAAGATCCACGAGTTCACTCGGACAGATAACAAGAGGCAACAATAACAAAAAGGAAAGGAGTACGCATCTTTTTCACCCAAACTTTATTTTACCTATCAAAGTATAGAATTTCCAACAAAATTTTAGGTTTCATAATTTTATAAGTGTTGGAATAAATAACAATCCAGCAGGAATGCAAAATGAAAAGTCTATAACTCCTCTAAAGAATGAAAAGTCTATAACTCCTCTAAAAGTGGTCCGATTTGACTGAATTTTGTTCTGTGGTCATAAATTAGACAGTGAAACAGTTTGGCATTAAAACTTTTTCAAAGTACTTTCTTGAACTGGCGGTACCGAAATATGACATTTTTGGGGGCGGTAGCACAAACTTGAAATAAACGTGGCCTGCGTTTTATTTGCAGGAGTCATCGTGCCAAAATTTAGAGCAGTGTCGCTTATAGTCATTAAGATCCACGAATTCACTCGGACAGATAACTAGAGGCAACAAAACAAAAAAGAAAGAAGTACGCACCTTTTTCACCCAAACTTTATTTTACCTATCAAAGTATAGAATTCCCAACAAAATTTTAGGTTTCATAATTTTATAAGTGTTGGAATAAATAACAATCCAGCAGGAATGCAAAATGAAAAGTCTATAACTCCTCTAAAGAATGAAAAGTCTATAACTCCTCTAAAAGTGGTCCGATTTGACTGAATTTTGTTCTGTGGTCATAAATTAGACAGTGAAACAGTTTGGCATTAAAACTTTTCAAAGTACTTTCTTGAACTGGCGGTACCGAAATATGACATTTTTGGGGGCGGTAGCACAAACTTGAAATAAACGTGGCCTGCGTTTTATTTGCAGGAGTCATCGTGCCAAAATTTAGAGCAGTGTCGCTTATAGTCTTTAAGATCCACGAGTTCACTCGGACAGATAACTAGAGACAACAATAACAAAAAAGAAAGGAGTACGCATCTTTTTCACCCAAACTTTATTTTGCCTATCAAAGTATAGAATTCCCAACAAAATTTTATGTTTCATAATTTTATAAGTGTTGGAATAAATAACAATCCAGCAGGAATGCAAAATGAAAAGTCTATCACTCCTCTAAAGAATGAAAAGTCTTTAACTCCTCTAAAAGTGGTCCGATTTGACTGAATTTTGTTCTGAGGTCATAAATTAGACAGTGAAACGGTTTGGCATTAAAACTTTTTCAAAGTACTTTCTTGAACTGGCGGTACCGAAATATGACATTTTTGGGGGCGGTAGCACAAACTTGAAATAAACGTGGCCTGCGTTTTATTTGCAGGAGTCATCGTGCCAAAATTTAGAGCAGTGTCGCTTATAGTCTTAAAGATCCACGAGTTCACTCGGACAGATAACTAGAGGCAACAATAACAAAAAAGAAAGGAGTACGCATCTTTTTCACCCAAACTTTATTTTACCTATCAAAGTATAGAATTCCCAACAAAATTTTAGGTTTCATAATTTTATAAGTGTTGAAATAAATAACAATCCAGCAGGAATGCAAAATGAAAAGTCTATAACTCCTCTAAAGAATGAAAAGTCTTTAACTCCTCTAAAAGTGGTCCGATTTGACTGAATTTTGTTCTGTGGTCATAAATTAGACAGTGAAACGGTTTGGCATTAAAACTTTTTCAAAGTACTTTCTTGAACTGGCGGTACCGAAATATGACATTTTTAAGGGGGCGGTAGCACAAACTTGAAATAAACGTGGCCTGCGTTTTATTTGCAGGAGTCATCGTGCCAAAATTTAGAGCAGTGTCGCTTACAGTCTTTAAGATCCACGAGTTCACTTGGTCAGATAACTAGAGACGACAATAACAAAAAAGAAAGGAGTACGCATCTTTTTCACCCAAACTTTATTTTACCTATCAAAGAATAGATTTCCCAATAAAATTTTAGGTTTCATAATTTTATAAGTGTTGGAATAAATAACAATACAGCAGGAATGCAAAATGAAAAGTCTATAACTCCTCTTAAAAATGAAAAGTCTATAACTCCTCTAAAATGTGTCCCAAATTGACTGAATTTTGTTCTGTTGTCATAAATTAGACAGTGAAACAGTTTGGCATTCAAACTTGTTCAAAGTACTTTCTTGAACTGGCGGTACCGAAATATGACATTTTTGGGGGCGGTAGCACAAACTTGAAATAAATGTGGCCTGCGTTTTTTTGCAGGAGTCATCGTGTTAAAATTTAGAGCAGTGTCGCTTATAGTCATTAAGATCCACGAGTTCACTCGGACAGATAACCAGAGGCAACAATAACAAAAAGGAAAGGAGTACGCATCTTTTTCACCCAAACTTTATTTTACCTATCAAAGCATAGAATTCCCAACAAAATTTTAGGTTTCATAATTTTATAAGTGTTGGAATAAATAACAATCCAGCAGGAATGCAAAATGAAAAGTCTATAACTCCTCTAAAGAATGAAAAGTCTATAACTCCTCTAAAAGTGGTCCGATTTGACTGAATTTTGTTCTGTGGTCATAAATTAGACAGTGAAACAGTTTGGCATTAAAACTTTTTCAAAGTACTTTCTTGAACTGGCGGTACCGAAATATGACATTTTTGGGGGCGGTAGCACAAACTTGAAATAAACGTGGCCTGCGTTTTATTTGCAGGAGTCATCGTGCCAAAATTTAGAGCAGTGTCGCTTATAGTCTTTAAGATCCACGAGTTCACTCGGACAGATAACTAGAGACAACAATAACACAAAAGAAAGGAGTACGCATCCTTTTCACCCAAACCTTATTTTGCCTATCAAAGTATAGAATTCCCAACAAAATTTTATGTTTCATAATTTTATAAGTGTTGGAATAAATAACAATCCAGCAGGAATGCAAAATGAAAAGTCTATAACTCCTCTAAAGAATGAAAAGTCTATAACTCCTCTAAAAGTGGTCCGATTTGACTGAATTTTGTTCTGTGGTCATAAATTAGACAGTGAAACGGTTTGGCATTAAAACTTTTTCAAAGTACTTTCTTGAACTGGCGGTACCGAAATATGACATTTTTGGGGGCGGTAGCACAAACTTGAAATAAACGTGGCCTGCGTTTTATTTGCAGGAGTCATCGTGCCAAAATTTAGAGCAGTGTCGCTTACAGTCTTTAAGATCCACGAGTTCACTTGGTCAGATAACTAGAGACGACAATAACAAAAAAGAAAGGAGTACGCATCTTTTTCACCCAAACTTTATTTTACCTATCAAAGAATAGATTTCCCAATAAAATTTTAGGTTTCATAATTTTATAAGTGTTGGAATAAATAACAATCCAGCAGGAATGCAAAATGAAAAGTCTATAACTCCTCTAAAGAATGAAAAGTCTTTAACTCCTCTAAAAGTGGTCCGATTTGACTGAATTTTGTTCTGTGGTCATAAATTAGACAGTGAAACGGTTTGGCATTAAAACTTTTTCAAAGTACTTTCTTGAACTGGCGGTACCGAAATATGACATTTTTGGGGGCGGTAGCACAAACTTGAAATAAACGTGGCCTGCGTTTTATTTGCAGGAGTCATCGTGCCAAAATTTAGAGCAGTGTCGCTTATAGTCTTAAAGATCCACGAGTTCACTCGGACAGATAACTAGAGGCAACAATAACAAAAAAGAAAGGAGTACGCATCTTTTTCACCCAAACTTTATTTTACCTATCAAAGTATAGAATTCCCAACAAAATTTTAGGTTTCATAATTTTATAAGTGTTGAAATAAATAACAATCCAGCAGGAATGCAAAATGAAAAGTCTATAACTCCTCTAAAGAATGAAAAGTCTTTAACTCCTCTAAAAGTGGTCCGATTTGACTGAATTTTGTTCTGTGGTCATAAATTAGACAGTGAAACGGTTTGGCATTAAAACTTTTTCAAAGTACTTTCTTGAACTGGCGGTACCGAAATATGACATTTTTAAGGGGGCGGTAGCACAAACTTGAAATAAACGTGGCCTGCGTTTTATTTGCAGGAGTCATCGTGCCAAAATTTAGAGCAGTGTCGCTTATAGTCTTTAAGATCCACGAGTTCACTCGGACAGATAACTAGAGACAACAATAACAAAAAAGAAAGGAGTACGCATCTTTTTCACCCAAACTTTATTTTGCCTATCAAAGTATAGAATTCCCAACAAAATTTTATGTTTCATAATTTTATAAGTGTTGGAATAAATAACAATCCAGCAGGAATGCAAAATGAAAAGTCTATCACTCCTCTAAAGAATGAAAAGTCTTTAACTCCTCTAAAAGTGGTCCGATTTGACTGAATTTTGTTCTGAGGTCATAAATTAGACAGTGAAACGGTTTGGCATTAAAACTTTTTCAAAGTACTTTCTTGAACTGGCGGTACCGAAATATGACATTTTTGGGGGCGGTAGCACAAACTTGAAATAAACGTGGCCTGCGTTTTATTTGCAGGAGTCATCGTGCCAAAATTTAGAGCAGTGTCGCTTATAGTCTTAAAGATCCACGAGTTCACTCGGACAGATAACTAGAGGCAACAATAACAAAAAAGAAAGGAGTACGCATCTTTTTCACCCAAACTTTATTTTACCTATCAAAGTATAGAATTCCCAACAAAATTTTAGGTTTCATAATTTTATAAGTGTTGAAATAAATAACAATCCAGCAGGAATGCAAAATGAAAAGTCTATAACTCCTCTAAAGAATGAAAAGTCTTTAACTCCTCTAAAAGTGGTCCGATTTGACTGAATTTTGTTCTGTGGTCATAAATTAGACAGTGAAACGGTTTGGCATTAAAACTTTTTCAAAGTACTTTCTTGAACTGGCGGTACCGAAATATGACATTTTTAAGGGGGCGGTAGCACAAACTTGAAATAAACGTGGCCTGCGTTTTATTTGCAGGAGTCATCGTGCCAAAATTTAGAGCAGTGTCGCTTACAGTCTTTAAGATCCACGAGTTCACTTGGTCAGATAACTAGAGACGACAATAACAAAAAAGAAAGGAGTACGCATCTTTTTCACCCAAACTTTATTTTACCTATCAAAGAATAGATTTCCCAATAAAATTTTAGGTTTCATAATTTTATAAGTGTTGGAATAAATAACAATACAGCAGGAATGCAAAATGAAAAGTCTATAACTCCTCTTAAAAATGAAAAGTCTATAACTCCTCTAAAATGTGTCCCAAATTGACTGAATTTTGTTCTGTTGTCATAAATTAGACAGTGAAACAGTTTGGCATTCAAACTTGTTCAAAGTACTTTCTTGAACTGGCGGTACCGAAATATGACATTTTTGGGGGCGGTAGCACAAACTTGAAATAAATGTGGCCTGCGTTTTTTTGCAGGAGTCATCGTGTTAAAATTTAGAGCAGTGTCGCTTATAGTCATTAAGATCCACGAGTTCACTCGGACAGATAACCAGAGGCAACAATAACAAAAAGGAAAGGAGTACGCATCTTTTTCACCCAAACTTTATTTTACCTATCAAAGTATAGAATTCCCAACAAAATTTTAGGTTTCATAATTTTATAAGTGTTGGAATAAATAACAATCCAGCAGGAATGCAAAATGAAAAGTCTATAACTCCTCTAAAAGTGGTCCGATTTGACTGAATTTTGTTCTGTGGTCATAAATTAGACAGTGAAACAGTTTGGCATTAAAACTTTTTCAAAGTACTTTCTTGAACTGGCGGTACCGAAATATGACATTTTTGGGGGCGGTAGCACAAACTTGAAATAAACGTGGCCTGCGTTTTATTTGCAGGAGTCATCGTGCCAAAATTTAGAGCAGTGTCGCTTATAGTCTTTAAGATCCACGAGTTCACTCGGACAGATAACTAGAGACAACAATAACAAAAAAGAAAGGAGTACGCATCTTTTTCACCCAAACTTTATTTTACCTATCAAAGTATAGAATTCCCAACAAAATTTTAGGTTTCATACTTTTATAAGTGTTGGAATAAATAACAATCCAGCAGGAATGCAAAATGAAAAGTCTATAACTCCTCTAAAGAATGAAAAGTCTTTAACTCCTCTAAAAGTGGTCCGATTTGACTGAATTTTGTTCTGTGGTCATAAATTAGACAGTGAAACGGTTTGGCATTAAAACTTTTTCAAAGTACTTTCTTGAACTGGCGGTACCGAAATATGACATTTTTGGGGGCGGTAGCACAAACTTGAAATAAATGTGGCCTGCGTTTTATTTGCAGGAGTCATCGTGCCAAAATTTAGAGCAGTGTCGCTTATAGTCATTAAGATCCACGAGTTCACTCGGACAGATAACTAGAGGCAACAATAACAAAAAGGAAAGGAGTACGCATCTTTTTCACCCAAACTTTATTTTACCTATCAAAGTATAGAATTCCCAACAAAATTTTAGGTTTCATAATTTTATAAGTGTTGGAATAAATAACAATCCAGCAGGAATGCAAAATGAAAAGTCTATAACTCCTCTAAAGAATGAAAAGTCTATAACTCCTCTAAAAGTGGTCCGATTTGACTGAATTTTGTTCTGTGGTCATAAATTAGACAGTGAAACAGTTTGGCATTAAAACTTTTTCAAAGTACTTTCTTGAACTGGCGGTACCGAAATATGACATTTTTGGGGGCGGTAGCACAAACTTGAAATAAACGTGGCCTGCGTTTTATTTGCAGGAGTCATCGTGCCAAAATTTAGAGCAGTGTCGCTTATAGTCTTTAAGATCCACGAGTTCACTCGGACAGATAACTAGAGACAACAATAACACAAAAGAAAGGAGTACGCATCCTTTTCACCCAAACCTTATTTTGCCTATCAAAGTATAGAATTCCCAACAAAATTTTATGTTTCATAATTTTATAAGTGTTGGAATAAATAACAATCCAGCAGGAATGCAAAATGAAAAGTCTATAACTCCTCTAAAGAATGAAAAGTCTATAACTCCTCTAAAAGTGGTCCGATTTGACTGAATTTTGTTCTGTGGTCATAAATTAGACAGTGAAACGGTTTGGCATTAAAACTTTTTCAAAGTACTTTCTTGAACTGGCGGTACCGAAATATGACATTTTTGGGGGCGGTAGCACAAACTTGAAATAAACGTGGCCTGCGTTTTATTTGCAGGAGTCATCGTGCCAAAATTTAGAGCAGTGTCGCTTATAGTCATTAAGATCCACGAGTTCACTCGGACAGATAACTAGAGGCAACAATAACAAAAAGGAGAGGAGTACGCATCTTTTTCACCCAAACTTTATTTTACCTATCAAAGTATAGAATTCCCAACAAAATTTTAGGTTTCATAATTTTATAAGTGTTGGAATAAATAACAATCCAGCAGGAATGCAAAATGAAAAGTCTATAACTCCTCTAAAAGTGGTCCGATTTGACTGAATTTTGTTCTGTGGTCATAAATTAGACAGTGAAACAGTTTGGCATTAAAACTTTTTCAAAGTACTTTCTTGAACTGGCGGTACCGAAATATGACATTTTTGGGGGCGGTAGCACAAACTTGAAATAAACGTGGCCTGCGTTTTATTTGCAGGAGTCATCGTGCCAAAATTTAGAGCAGTGTCGCTTATAGTCTTTAAGATCCACGAGTTCACTCGGACAGATAACTAGAGACAACAATAACAAAAAAGAAAGGAGTACGCATCTTTTTCACCCAAACTTTATTTTACCTATCAAAGTATAGAATTCCCAACAAAATTTTAGGTTTCATACTTTTATAAGTGTTGGAATAAATAACAATCCAGCAGGAATGCAAAATGAAAAGTCTATAACTCCTCTAAAGAATGAAAAGTCTTTAACTCCTCTAAAAGTGGTCCGATTTGACTGAATTTTGTTCTGTGGTCATAAATTAGACAGTGAAACGGTTTGGCATTAAAACTTTTTCAAAGTACTTTCTTGAACTGGCGGTACCGAAATATGACATTTTTGGGGGCGGTAGCACAAACTTGAAATAAATGTGGCCTGCGTTTTATTTGCAGGAGTCATCGTGCCAAAATTTAGAGCAGTGTCGCTTATAGTCATTAAGATCCACGAGTTCACTCGGACAGATAACTAGAGGCAACAATAACAAAAAGGAAAGGAGTACGCATCTTTTTCACCCAAACTTTATTTTACCTATCAAAGTATAGAATTCCCAACAAAATTTTAGGTTTCATAATTTTATAAGTGTTGGAATAAATAACAATCCAGCAGGAATGCAAAATGAAAAGTCTATAACTCCTCTAAAGAATGAAAAGTCTATAACTCCTCTAAAAGTGGTCCGATTTGACTGAATTTTGTTCTGTGGTCATAAATTAGACAGTGAAACAGTTTGGCATTAAAACTTTTTCAAAGTACTTTCTTGAACTGGCGGTACCGAAATATGACATTTTTGGGGGCGGTAGCACAAACTTGAAATAAACGTGGCCTGCGTTTTATTTGCAGGAGTCATCGTGCCAAAATTTAGAGCAGTGTCGCTTATAGTCTTTAAGATCCACGAGTTCACTCGGACAGATAACTAGAGACAACAATAACAAAAAAGAAAGGAGTACGCATCTTTTTCACCCAAACTTTATTTTGCCTATCAAAGTATAGAATTCCCAACAAAATTTTAGGTTTCATAATTTTATAAGTGTTGGAATAAATAACAATCCAGCAGGAATGCAAAATGAAAAGTCTATAACTCCTCTAAAGAATGAAAAGTCTTTAACTCCTCTAAAAGTGGTCCGATTTGACTGAATTTTGTTCTGTGGTCATAAATTAGACACTGAAACGGTTTGGCATTAAAACTTTTTCAAAGTACTTTCTTGAACTGGCGGTACCGAAATATGACATTTTTGGGGGCGGTAGCACAAACTTGAAATAAATGTGGCCTGCGTTTTATTTGCAGGAGTCATCGTGCCAAAATTTAGAGCAGTGTCGCTTATAGTCATTAAGATCCACGAGTTCACTCGGACAGATAACCAGAGGCAACAATAACAAAAAGGAAAGGAGTACGCATCTTTTTCACCCAAACTTTATTTTACCTATCAAAGTATGGAATTCCCAACAAAATTTTAGGTTTCATAATTTTATAAGTGTTGGAATAAATAACAATCCAGCAGGAATGCAAAATGAAATTTGCAGGAGTCATCGTGCCAAAATTTAGAGCAGTGTCGCTTATAGTCTTTAAGATCCACGAGTTCACTCGGAAAGATAACTATAGAAGACAATAACAAAAAAGAAAGGAGTACGCATCTTTTTCACCCAAACTTTATTTTACCTATCAAAGAATAGATTTCCCATCAAAATTTTAGGTTGCATAATTTTATAAGTGTTGAAATAAATAACAATCCAGCAGGAATGCAAAATGAAAGTCTATAACACCTCTAAAGAATGAAAACTCTCCTCTAAAACTCCTCTAAAATGGGTCCGATTTTACCGAATTTTGTTGTGTGGACATAAATTATACAGTGAAACAGTTTGGCATTAAAACGTTTTCAAAATGCTTTTTTGAACTGGAGGTATCGAAATATGACTTATTTGGCGGCGGCAGGGGGCGTGGAACAATTTTGAAACAAACGGGGCCTCCGTTTTATTTGCTGGAGTCATTGTGCCAAAATTTAGAGCAGTGTCTCTTATAGTCTTTAAGATCCACGAGTTCTCACGGACATATAACTAAAGACGACTAAAACAAAAAAGAAAGGAGTACTCATCTTTTCAACCCAAACTTTAGTTACCTATCAAAGTATAGACTTCCCAACAACATTTTAAGTTGCATAATTTTATGAATGTTTGTGTTGAGCCAAGCAGACAAGGGCGAAGCTGCTAAATAAGTCACATATGTTATAAATCTGAGTAGCAGCGGCGGGTTATCGGCAGTTCTGGTTTTTTGTTTACATCTCCCCGTTCGCATGCGCTTTGCTGGTATTTGTAGCGCATGCGCTTTGGGGAGCTTTTTTTTGGAGAGCTGCTGCACACCAGCAAATCGTGCATTTGTGTGCGTTCGTATTGCTAAGTTCGTATTGCTAAGCTTGGGTACTTGTATTATTGTATTGATTGGAACAGCTGCAAGTTGGGTTAGAGTTGAACCCTCGAGAAATAAAATATTGAAATTGCCTTGAAAATTGAACTGTGGAATTTAATTCGTTTGGCCGCTATTAAAAACCATTAATAGCTTAACATTTTGGTGACCCCGACGTGATTATCATCCGTTCAATTAACGCGATCAGCATTAAAAGTGCCACTAAAACACCGTTGTTGGTTTTGTTGTCGCATTTTAATTTAATTGGCATCTTAATTGGAATAATTCAATGGAATCTGGAGCTGAAGCCACTGCATCTGCTGCGTCAAGCCGTGAAAGGATGCTGCGGAGACGCGCAGAGGTAACATGCCAGGAAATGGAGGTACTGCATCGGAAGGTCAAGGCTGCGATGCAAACTGAAGATTCAACCATTCTGACCCTCGAGTCTATGGAGAAGCGTCTGCGCGACCGTTTCACCACGCTGCAGGAGGAATTGGAGGAGCTAAATTACAGCGAGATCGGGAGCGATTTATATTGGCGATTCTCTCAGCTGGCTACAGACGTGCACGTTGACATCCAGGTGGAGGTGGCCAAGCGTTCTATGCGGGTTGCTGCTCACTCTACGCTGTTAGATGCTACCAATGGTGCTGGGATTTCAAACGCTCCATATAGGCCTGCTCCCTCATTGCCCCCGTTGCCAATGCCAACATTTAGCGGCGGCTATGCTGAGTGGCCGGATTTCTGCGCCCTATTTAGGACAACAATTGACAGCCACCCGCACTTGACCAACATGGAGAAGCTCAGGTGGCTCATTTCCTGCCTGCGGGACTCAGCCCTGGAGACTGTGAGGGCGCTTGAGATTACCGACGCGAACTATGAGGTTGCCCTCGACCTTTTGCGCAACCGTTTCAGCAACCGTCGCTTAATCTTCCAGTCTCACATCAACGAGATCTTGCAGTTAAGGGCGGTTGAGCCAGGATCCGTTGCTACTCTTCGAGAATTATCCGACCGATTTAATGGACATATGCGGGCCCTTATGAGTTCCGGGACGTCGGCTGAAATTCAAGGGTGCCTCCTCATCCAGATCATCTTTCAAAAACTGGACCCTGCCACAAAGGCCAAATGGGAAGACTCGCTGGCAGGAAACACTGATGATAGCCTGCCAACTTGGGAATCTATGGCTCGGTTTCTGGAGCAAAGGTGCCGTACCCTGGAGACGGTGGATTTGGCCTTAGCTCCGCATTTGTCAGCGAATCAAGCGGGCCGTCGTAGGCCATTTAACAACCGATCCTGCATGCTCCTGAATGCTCCGCCTGCTTCGTGTGCCCTGTGCGGCAACCTGGCACACGCTGTGCCTTCTTGCCCAAGGTTTCTCGCCTTGTCAGTTGAGGAACGATACGATGAGGTTCGACGTCTTGCCCTCTGCTTTGTGTGCCTCAAGTCTGATCATTTAGCCCGCGGATGCTCATCCTCCCGCTGCCCAACTTGCCATCGCCGACACCATGCGCTATTGCATCCTTGCGAGCGTTTAGCCAGCGCCACTTCCGTTCCTGCTTCTGGATCGAATCCGGCCAATGTAGCAGGGGTTGCGACCTCTCAGGCTCCTCCTGCTAATGCTCTTATTGCACAGGATCGCAGCGCTGAAATAGTGTTCTTGCCCACCGCCAACATTCTCGTCCGTGGCAGATCAGGAGCCTTTCTTCCTTGTCGAGCACTACTTGACTCCGGCTCCCAAGTTCATCTCATCACATCCCGGCTGGCCAGCCAACTTCAGCTTCATCGGTCCAAATGCTCTGTAGCAGTGACTGGCCTTGGAGACGCTGAGTTTATTACGGATCGGGCATCGGTTAACGTTTGCCTGAAGTCTCGCCTATCCACGTATTCCGTTTACATTGAGGCAATTGTGGCGTCTCACATCATAGAGCGTCAACCTGGCCTGAACTTAGATGTGTCCAATTGGAAGGTTCCCGCCAATGTGGTGCTAGCTGACCCGGACTTCCACAGAGCTCAGCGTGTGGATCTGCTGATTGGAGCAAGCCTGTTTTTTGATCTGCTCTCAGTCGGGCAAATCCAGCTAGGAGACGGTCTGCCTCTGTTGCAGAAGACACGTTTTGGATGGGTAGTTTCTGGAGGAGGTTGCACCCCGGGAAACCCTCGCTTGGCCGCATCATGTAAGATGATTTCTGCTGACTCAGCAACCTCGTTTGACGATCGCCTCGATTATCTTCTCCGCCAATTCTGGGAAGTGGATGCCTGCACTGCGCCTATCGTTCAGGCCACTAAGGAGGAGCTCGATTGCGAGGCCCACTTCGTCATGCACCACGTCCGCCTTGAATCAGGTGCCTATTCCGTTCGCCTGCCAATCAAGCACAGTGTGGATCTGTTAGGGGAATCCTACGCACAGGCTTTGCGTCGGTTCCATTCACTTGAGCGCAAGCTGGATCGTCATCCGAATTTAAGGACCCAATATTCGTCTTTCATCAAGGAATACTTGGATCTGGGTCACATGTCTCTGGTGCCGCAGGAATTGCGAGGTAAGTGCCAGTATTTCCTTCCCCACCACTGCGTCCTGAAGGAAGAAAGTTCCACCACTAAGCTGAGAGTTGTGTTCGATGGTTCGGCTGCTACGGCTTCCGGCTATTCCCTCAATGATGTCCTGATGTCCGGCCCCGTGATTCAGCCTAAGCTTTTTCATACATTGCTTCGGTTTCGGTCCCACCTTGTAGCTTTGACTGGGGACATTTGCAAGATGTACCGCTGCGTAAGGGTCTTTCCGGATGATAGTTTGCTGCAGTGCATCCTCTGGAGAGATTCTATCCACGATGACGTGAAGGTTTTTAAGCTCGACATCGTGACGTATGGCACAAAGCCAGCGTCTTTTTTATCTATTCGCTCAATGCACCAGCTGGCTAAGGATGAAGGTGCCGGTTTTCCCGTTGGCTCTCGTGTTGTCCTCCAGGATTTTTATGTGGACGACCTTATATCTGGTGCCCCAACGAAGACTGAAGCGCTTGAGATAATAGCTCAGACATCGAGCCTGTTGAACAAGGATCAGTTTCAATTAAGGAAATGGTGCTCCAACATCCCAGAGGTTTTGGAAGGCGTGCCCGAAAGTGATAGAGAGTCTTACTTGAAATTTGACGATGGCAGTCCGTTCACAAAGACTCTTGGATTAGCATGGGATCCTTCAGCTGACCTGCTGCTTTTTTCCTTTGAAGCTCTTCAGCCCACCGCCAAACCCACCAGGAGATCTATACTATCTTCCGTCGCTCGGTTTTATGACCCAATGGGCTTGGTAGGTCCTGTAGTCACCAGGGCAAAGATCCTGTTGCAGAAGCTGTGCCGAGAAAATTTGTCAAGGGATGAAAGCCTTCCTCAATCCCTTCTCTCCGAGTGGTTACAGTTCTGTTCCAGTTTTGACCAAATTCAGCGAATTAAGTTTCCTCGGTTAGTCATTCCCTGTCAAGAAAGGCTGGAGGTCCACGGATTTTGCGACGCTAGTTTAGATGCGTATGGAGCGTGCGTGTATGTATTGTCAGGTTCTGATTGTCGGCTGTTATGCTCAAAGAGTCGAGTGGCACCCATTAAAACTCAGACAATACCGAAGCTAGAGTTATGTGGAGCTGAATTGCTAGCAAGACTAATGGCTGAAGTTGCTGATCTTGGGACATATAAAGGAGATTATTATTGTTGGTGTGACTCCTTGGTGGCCCTATCCTGGATTCAAGATGAACCTGCTCGATTTAACGTGTTTGTTTCTAATCGCGTTTCTTCCATTCAGGAGCTCACCAAGGCAATGAAATGGCTTTATGTTCCTACTGCCGTCAACCCAGCCGATCTACTGTCCAGAGGTTCTCTTCCCACTGAGCTATTAAACTCCCAGCTTTGGTCCCAAGGCCCTCCATTTCTTCGTGGTTCCAAGGATGATTGGCCCATTGCTGTTGTGGCCGAAAAGGCAGCCATCGAACTTCGCGCCAGGACTTTATTGGCTACGGCTCCACCCAGGGATATCGCCGCATTGTCAAAGTTTGCCAACTCGTTTCCCTCCCTACAGAGAGTGTTCGCCTACGTCTTCAAGTTTTGCCGCCGCATCCGTCACGAAGGGAGTTCTGTTCAGGATCTCAAAGGAGGAACCCATCTACTGTTGCGCGCCGTCCAGCTTGCCGAGTTTAAGGAAGAGATAAGCTTACTAAAGTCACGCAGATTGGTTCCGCCCTCAAACCCTCTGGCCTCGCTTGCTCCCTTTGTGGATAATGATGGTTTGCTTCGTGTTGACGGGCGATTGCGGAACTCTGCGTTGGATTTTGACGGACGTCATCCGATCATCCTTCCCAGAGGCCATCCCGTCACTTCGGCCATAGTGACTCACTTTCACGAGAAGAACCTGCATTCTGGTCCTCGGGCACTAGTGGCGAAAATCCGTTCTCAATACTGGCCCATTGGGGGGAGGAAGACCGTTTCAAGGGTTGTGAACAAATGCGTACGTTGTTTTCGCGCAAAGCCTCGTCTACTGGAGCATGTTATGGCCGATCTTCCGACCGAGAGAGTTGCAGGATTCCAATGTTTTAATGTCACTGGTGTGGATTTTTGCGGACCGTTTTTCTACAAGGCAGAGACTCGGAATAAGGGCCCTATTAAATGTTATGTAAGCGTATTCATCTGCTTCAGTACGAAGGCAATCCATTTGGAGTTAGTTAAGGACCTTTCCACCGCTTCGTTTCTGAGCGCCCTCCAACGGTTTATTTGTACGCGACGTAAACCCAGACAGATATGGTCGGATAATGCCACCAATTTTGTGGGTGCCAAGAATGAGCTTATGGAGTTGAAGCGAAGATTCCTCAGCCAGGAGCACCAGGCTTCTCTGCACGATTTTTGCCTGTCTGAGTCTATCGAGTGGCGATTTATTCCTCCACGCTCTCCTCATTTTGGTGGTCTATGGGAAGCAGCAGTGAAAACGGCTAAGCACCATCTTTATCGTGCAGTTGGTCCCGCAGTTCTTGGCTTTGAAGAATTAAGGACTTTGTTGTGCCGCATCGCCTCAATTATTAATTCTCGGCCCCTTGTGTCGATTTCAGAGAATCCTGCGGATCTACATGTCCTGACGCCGGCTCATTTTTTAAATGGCGGACCGCCTTCAACATTCATCGAGCCGGACCTTACTGCGCTAAACTTTAATCGGCTGGATGGGTGGCAGAGAGTCTCCTTCCTGCAGCAGGTTTTCTGGGCTCGTTGGAAGGAGGAGTACCTTACGCTGTTGCAGCAGCGTTCCAAATGGCGCACCCCTGGCCCTGTAATTGCTGTTGGAGACATAGTCCTGGTGAAGGATGAAAATCTACCCCCAATGAAGTGGGGGTAGATACTGGAGCTGGTTCCTGGGCGTGACGGAGTGCACCGTATGGCCGTTCTCAAAACAGCGGTGGGAGTGACTAGGCGTGCGGTGTCACGGCAGTGTCTGCTGCCTGTCAAGGATTTGGTTGAAGATTCAGCCTTCAACGGGGGGAGGATGTTGAGCCAAGCAGACAAGGGCGAAGCTGCTAAATAAGTCACATATGTTATAAATCTGAGTAGCAGCGGCGGGTTATCGGCAGTTCTGGTTTTTGTTTACATCTCCCCGTTCGCATGCGCTTTGCTGGTATTTGTAGCGCATGCGCTTTGGGGAGCTTTTTTGGAGAGCTGCTGCACACCAGCAAATCGTGCATTTGTGTGCGTTCGTATTGCTAAGTTCGTATTGCTAAGCTTGGGTACTTGTATTATTGTATTGATTGGAACAGCTGCAAGTTGGGTTAGAGTTGAACCCTCGAGAAATAAAAAATATTGAAATTGCCTTGAAAATTGAACTGTGGAATTTAATTCGTTTGGCCGCTATTAAAAACCATTAATAGCTCAACACATCTTTTTCACCCAAACTTTATTTTACATATCAAAGTATATATTTCCCATCAAAATTTAAGGTTTCATTATTTTATAAGTGTTGGAATAAATAACAATCTAGCAGGAATGCAAGGTGAAAAGTCTATAACTCCTTTAAAGAATGAAAAGTCTATAACTCCTCTAAAAGTGGTCCGATTTGACTGAATTTTGTTCTGTGGTCATAAATTAGACAGTGAAACAGTTTGGCATTCAAACTTGTTCAAAGTACTTTCTTGAACTGGCGGTACCGAAATATGACATTTTTGGGGGCGGTAGCACAAACTTGAAATAAACGTGGCCTGCGTTTTATTTGCAGGAGTCATCGTGCCAAAATTTAGAGCAGTGTCGCTTGTAGTCTTTAAGATCCACGAGTTCACTCGGACAGATAACTAGAGACAACAATAAGAAAAAAGAAAGGAGTACGCATCTTTTTCACCCAAACTTTATTTTACCTATCAAAGTATAGAATTCCCAACAAAATTTTAGGTTTCATAATTTTATAAGTGTTGGAATAAATAACAATCCAGCAGGAATGCAAAATGAAAAGTCTATAACTCCTCTAAAGAATGAAAAGTCTTTAACTCCTCTAAAAGTGGTCCGATTTGACTGAATTTTGTTCTGTGGTCATAAATTAGACAGTGAAACGGTTTGGCATTCAAACTTTTTCAAAGTACTTTCTTGAACTGGCGGTACCGAAATATGACATTTTTGGGGGCGGTAGCACAAACTTGAAATAAACGTGGCCTGCGTTTTATTTGCAGGAGTCATCGTGCCAAAATTTAGAGCAGTGTCGCTTATAGTCTTTAAGATCCACGAGTTCACTCGGACAGATAATTAGAGACGACAATAACAAAAAAGAAAGGAGTACGCATATTTTTCACCCAAACTTTATTTTGCCTATCAAAGTATAGAATTCCCAACAAAATTTTAGGTTTCATAATTTTATAAGTGTTGGAATAAATAACAATCCAGCAGGAATGCAAAATGAAAAGTCTATAACTCCTCTAAAGAATGAAAAGTCTATGACTCCTCTAAAAGTGGCCCGAATTGACTTTTCTGTGGTCATAAATTAGACAGTGAGACAGTTTGGCATTCAAACTTTTTCAAAGTACTTTCTTGAACTGGCGGTACCGAAATATGACATTTTTGCGGTCAGTAGGGGGCGTGGTACAAACTTGAAACAAAAGGGGTCTGCATTTTATTTGCAGCAGTCATCGTGCCAAAATTTAGAGCAGTGTCGCTTATAGTCTTTAAGATCCACGAGTTCACTCGGACAGATAATTAGAGACGACAATAACAAAAAAGAAAGGAGTACGCATATTTTTCACCCAAACTTTATTTTGCCTATCAAAGTAAAGATTTCCCATCAAAATTTTAGGTTTCATTATTTTATAAGTGTTGGAATAAATAACAATCCAGCAGGAATGCAAAATGAAAAGTCTATAACTACTCTAAAGAATGAAAAGTCTATAACTCCTCTAAAAGTGGTCCGATTTGACTGAATTTTGTTCTGTGGTCATAAATTAGACAGTGAGACAGTTTGGCATTCAAACTTTTTCAAAGTACTTTCTTGAACTGGCGGTACCGAAATATGACATTTTTGCGGTCAGTAGGGGGCGTGGTACAAACTTGAAACAAAAGGGGTCTGCATTTTATTTGCAGCAGTCATCGTGCCAAAATTTAGAGCAGTGACGTTTCTAGTCTTAAAGATCCACGAGTTCACTCGGACAGATAACTAGAGACAAATACAAAAAACGACAATAACAAAAAAGAAAGAAGTACGCAGGTTTTTTTTGCAGGGGTCATCGTGCCAAAATTTAGAGCAGTGTCGCTTATAGTCTTAAAATCCACGAGTTCACTCGGACAGATAACTAGAGACGACAATAACAAAAAAGAAAGGAGTACGCATCTTTTTCACCCAAACTTTATTTTACATATCAAAGTATAGATTTCCCATCAAAATTTTAGGTTTCATTATTTTATAAGTGTTGGAATAAATAACAATCCAGCAGGAATGCAAAATGAAAAGTCTATAACTCCTCTAAAGAATGAAAAGTCTATGACTCCTCTAAAAGTGGCCCGAATTGACTTTTCTGAGGTCATAAATTAGACAGTGAGACAGTTTGGCATTCAAACTTTTTCAAAGTACTTTCTTGAACTGGCGGTACCGAAATATGATATTCATGCGGTTGGTAGGGGGCGTGGCACAAACTTGAAACAAATGGGAGTCATCGTGCCAAAATTTAGAGCAGTGTCGCTTAAAGTCTTAAAGATCCAGGAGTTCAAAAAACGACAATAACAAAAAAGAAAGAAGTACGCAGGTTTTAGTTGCAGAAGTCATCGTGCCAAAATTTAGAGCAGTGTCGCTTATAGTCTTTAAGATCCACAAGTTCACTCAGACAGATAACTAGAGAAGACAATGACAAAAAAGATTACGCATCTTTTTCACCCAAACTTTATTTTACCTATCAAAGTTAAGATTTCCCATCAAAATTTTAGGTTTCATTGTTTTATAAGTATTGGAATAAATAACAATCCAGCAGGAATGCAAGATGAAAAGTCTATAACTCCTCTAAAGAATGAAAAGGCTATAACTCCTCTATAAGTGGTCCGAATTGACTTTTCTGTGGTCATAAATTAGACAGTGAAACAGTTTGGCATTCAAACTTTTTCAAAGTACTTTCTTAAACTGGCGGTACCGAAATATGATATTCATGCGGTTGGTAGGGGGCCTACCACTCGTGCGGTTAAGATCCACGAGTTCACTCAGACAGATAACTAGAGACGACAATAACAAAAAAGAAAGGAGTACGCAACTTTTCACCCAAACTTTATTTTACCTATCAAAGTATAGATTTCCCATCAAAATTTAAGGTTTCATTATTTTATAAGTGTTGAATTAAATAAAAATCCAGCAGGAATGCAGGATGAAATATCTGTAACTCCTTTAAAGAATGAAAAGTCTATAACTCCTCTAAAAAGTGTTCCGATTTGACTGAATTTTGTTCTGTGGTCATAAATTAGACAGTGAAACAGTTTGGCATTCAAATTTTTTCAAAGTACTTTCTTGAACTAGCGGTACCGAAATATGACATTTTTGCGGTCGGGGGCACATACTTGAAACAAACGGGCCCTGCGTTAAATTTGTCATCGTGCCAAAATTTAGAGCAGTGTCGCTTATAGTCTTTAAGATCCACGAGTTCCCTCGGACAGATAACTAGAGACAAATACAAAAAACGACAATAACAAAAAAGAAAGAAGTACGCAGGTTTCATTTGCAGGAGTCATCGTGCCAAAATTTAGAGCAGTGTCGCTTAAAGTCTTTAAGATCCATGAGTTCACTCAGAGAGATAACTAGAGACGACAATAACAAAAACGAAAGGAGTACGCATCTTTTTCACTCAAACTTTATTTTACCTATCAAAGTATATATTTCCCATCAAAATTTAAGGTTTCATTATTTTATAAATGTTGGAATAAATAACAATTTAGCAGGAATGCAAGATGAAAAGTCTATAACTCCTCTAAAGAATGAAAAGGCCTATAACTCCTCTATAAGTGGTCCGAATTGACTTTTCTGTGGTCATAAATTAGACAGTGAAACAGTTTGGCATTCAAACTTTTTCAAAGTACTTTCTTAAACTGGCGGTACCGAAATATGATATTCATGCGGTTGGTAGGGGGCCTACCACTCGTGCGGTTAAGATCCACGAGTTCACTCAGACAGATAACTAGAGACGACAATAACAAAAAAGAAAGGAGTACGCAACTTTTCACCCAAACTTTATTTTACCTATCAAAGTATAGATTTCCCATCAAAATTTAAGGTTTCATTATTTTATAAGTGTTGAATTAAATAAAAATCCAGCAGGAATGCAGGATGAAATATCTGTAACTCCTTTAAAGAATGAAAAGTCTATAACTCCTCTAAAAAGTGTTCCGATTTGACTGAATTTTGTTCTGTGGTCATAAATTAGACAGTGAAACAGTTTGGCATTCAAATTTTTTCAAAGTACTTTCTTGAACTAGCGGTACCGAAATATGACATTTTTGCGGTCGGGGGCACATACTTGAAACAAACGGGCCCTGCGTTAAATTTGTCATCGTGCCAAAATTTAGAGCAGTGTCGCTTATAGTCTTTAAGATCCATGAGTTCACTCGGACAGATAATTAGAGACGACAATAACAAAAAAAAAAAGGAGTACGCATCTTTTTTACCCAAACTTTATTTTACCTATCAAAGTATAGATTTCCCAACAAATTTCCAAAAAAATTTTAGGTTTCATAATTTTATAAGTGTTGAAATAAATAACAATCCAGCAGGAATGCAAGATGAAAAGTCTATAACTCCTCTAAAGAATGAAAAGTCTATAACTCCTCTAAAAATGGTCCGAGTTGACTGAATTTTGTTTTGTGGTCATAAATTAGAGAGTGAAACAGTTTGTCATTAAAACTTTTTCAAAATACTTTTTGAACTGGCGGTATCGAAATATGACACTTTTGGGGTCGGTAGGGGCCGTGGCACAAATTTGAAACAAACGGGGCCTGCGTTTTATTTGCAGGAGTCATCGTGCCAAAATTTAGAGCAGTGTCTCATATAGTCTTTAAGATCCACGAGTTCACAAACGGGGCCTGCGTGTTATTTGCAGGAGTCGTCGTGCCAAAATTTAGAGCAGTGTCGCTTATAGTCTTTAAGATCTACGAGTTCACTCGGACAGATAACTAGAGACGATTTACCTATATTACCTATTATTTTACCTATCAAAGTATAGAATTCCCAACAAAATTTTAGGTTTCATAATTTTATAAGTGTTGGAATAAATAACAATCCAGCAGGAATGCAAAATGAAAAGTCTATAACTCCTCTAAAGAATGAAAAGTCTTTAACTCCTCTAAAAGTGGTCCGATTTGACTGAATTTTGTTCTGTGGTCATAAATTAGACAGTGAAACGGTTTGGCATTCAAACTTTTTCAAAGTACTTTCTTGAACTGGCGGTACCGAAATATGACATTTTTGGGGGCGGTAGCACAAACTTGAAATAAACGTGGCCTGCGTTTTATTTGCAGGAGTCATCGTGCCAAAATTTAGAGCAGTGTCGCTTATAGTCTTTAAGATCCACGAGTTCACTCGGACAGATAATTAGAGACGACAATAACAAAAAAGAAAGGAGTACGCATATTTTTCACCCAAACTTTATTTTGCCTATCAAAGTATAGAATTCCCAACAAAATTTTAGGTTTCATAATTTTATAAGTGTTGGAATAAATAACAATCCAGCAGGAATGCAAAATGAAAAGTCTATAACTCCTCTAAAGAATGAAAAGTCTATGACTCCTCTAAAAGTGGCCCGAATTGACTTTTCTGTGGTCATAAATTAGACAGTGAGACAGTTTGGCATTCAAACTTTTTCAAAGTACTTTTTTGAACTGGCGGTACCGAAATATGACATTTTTGCGGTCAGTAGGGGGCGTGGTACAAACTTGAAACAAAAGGGGTCTGCATTTTATTTGCAGCAGTCATCGTGCCAAAATTTAGAGCAGTGTCGCTTATAGTCTTTAAGATCCACGAGTTCACTCGGACAGATAATTAGAGACGACAATAACAAAAAAGAAAGGAGTACGCATATTTTTCACCCAAACTTTATTTTGCCTATCAAAGTAAAGATTTCCCATCAAAATTTTAGGTTTCATTATTTTATAAGTGTTGGAATAAATAACAATCCAGCAGGAATGCAAAATGAAAAGTCTATAACTCCTCTAAAAGTGGTCCGATTTGACTGAATTTTGTTCTGTGGTCATAAATTAGACAGTGAAACAGTTTGGCATTCAAACTTTTTCAAAGTACTTTCTTGAACTGGCGGTACCGAAATATGACATTTTTGCGGTCAGTAGGGGGCGTGGTACAAACTTGAAACAAAAGGGGTCTGCATTTTATTTGCAGCAGTCATCGTGCCAAAATTTAGAGCAGTGTCGCTTATAGTCTTTAAGATCCACGAGTTCACTCGGACAGATAACTAGAGACGACAATAACAAAAAAGAAGGAGTACGCATCTTTTTCACCCAAACTTTATTTTACATATCAAAGTATAGATTTCCCATCAAAATTTTAGGTTTCATTATTTTATAAGTGTTGGAATAAATAACAATCCAGCAGGAATGCAAAATGAAAAGTCTATAACTCCTCTAAAGAATGAAAAGTCTATGACTCCTCTAAAAGTGGCCCGAATTGACTTTTCTGTGGTCATAAATTAGACAGTGAGACAGTTTGGCATTCAAACTTTTTCAAAGTACTTTCTTGAACTGGCGGTACCGAAATATGATATTCATGCGGTTGGTAGGGGGCGTGGCACAAACTTGAAACAAATGGGAGTCATCGTGCCAAAATTTAGAGCAGTGTCGCTTAAAGTCTTAAAGATCCAGGAGTTCAAAAAACGACAATAACAAAAAAGAAAGAAGTACGCAGGTTTTTTTTGCAGGGGTCATCGTGCCAAAATTTAGAGCAGTGTCTCTCATAGTCTTTAAGATCCACGAGTTCACTCGGACACATAACTAGAGACGACAATAACAAAAAAAAAGGAGTACGCATCTTTTTCACCCAAACTTTATTTTACATATCAAAGTATATATTTCCCATCAAAATTTAAGGTTTCAGTATTTTATAAGTGTTGGAATAAATAACAATCTAGCAGGAGTGCAAGGTGAAAAGTCTATAACTCCTCTAAAGAATGAAAAGTCTATGACTCCTCTAAAAGTGGTCCGAATTGACTTTTCTGTGGTCATAAATTAGACAGTGAAACAGTTTGACATTCAAACTTTTTCACAGTACTTTCTTGAACTGGCGGTACCGAAATATGATATTCATGCGGTTGGTAGGGGGCGTGGCACAAAATTAAAACAAACGGGGCCTGCGTTTTATTCGCAGGAGTCATCGTGCCAAAATTTAGAGCAGTGTCGCTTATAGTCTTTAAGATCCACGAGTTCCCTCGGACAGATAACTAGAGACAAATACAAAAAACGACAATAACAAAAAAGAAAGAAGTACGCAGGTTTCATTTGCAGGAGTCATCGTGCCAAAATTTAGAGCAGTGTCGCTTATAGTCTTTAAGATCCATGAGTTCACTCAGAGAGATAACTAGAGACGACAATAACAAAAACGAAAGGAGTACGCATCTTTTTCACTCAAACTTTATTTTACCTATCAAAGTATATATTTCCCATCAAAATTTAAGGTTTCATTATTTTATAAATGTTGGAATAAATAACAATTTAGCAGGAATGCAAGATGAAAAGTCTATAACTCCTCTAAAGAATGAAAAGGCTATAACTCCTCTAAAGGTGGTCCGAATTGACTGACTTTTGTTCTGTGGTCATAAATTAGACAGTGAAACAGTTTGGTATTCAAACTTTTTCAAAGTACTTTCTTGAACTGGCGGTACCGAAATATGACATTTTTGCGGTCGGTAGGGGGCGTGGTACAAACTTGAAACAAAAGGGGCCTGCATTTTATATGCAGGAGTCATCGTGCCAAATTTAGAGCAGTGTCGCTTATAGTCTTTAAGATCCACGAGTTCCCTCGGACAGATAACTAGAGACAAATACAAAAAACGACAATAACAAAAAAGAAAGAAGTACGCAGGTTTCATTTGCAGGAGTCATCGTGCCAAAATTTAGAGCAGTGTCGCTTAAAGTCTTTAAGATCCATGAGTTCACTCAGAGAGATAACTAGAGACGACAATAACAAAAACGAAAGGAGTACGCATCTTTTTCACTCAAACTTTATTTTACCTATCAAAGTATATATTTCCCATCAAAACTTAAGGTTTCATTATTTTATATATGTTGGAATAAATAACAATTTAGCAGGAATGCAAGATGAAAAGTCTATAACTCCTCTAAAGAATGAAAAGGCTATAACTCCTCTATAAGTGGTCCGAATTGACTTTTCTGTGGTCATAAATTAGACAGTGAAACAGTTTGGCATTCAAACTTTTTCAAAGTACTTTCTTAAACTGGCGGTACCGAAATATGATATTCATGCGGTTGGTAGGGGGCCTACCACTCGTGCGGTTAAGATCCACGAGTTCACTCGGACAGATAATTAGAGACGACAATAACAAAAAAAAAAAGGAGTACGCATCTTTTTTACCCAAACTTTATTTTACCTATCAAAGTATAGATTTCCCAACAAATTTCCAAAAAAATTTTAGGTTTCATAATTTTATAAGTGTTGAAATAAATAACAATCCAGCAGGAATGCAAGATGAAAAGTCTATAACTCCTCTAAAGAATGAAAAGTCTATAACTCCTCTAAAAATGGTCCGAGTTGACTGAATTTTGTTTTGTGGTCATAAATTAGAGAGTGAAACAGTTTGTCATTAAAACTTTTTCAAAATACTTTTTGAACTGGCGGTACCGAAATATGACACTTTTGGGGTCGGTAGGGGCCGTGGCACAAATTTGAAACAAACGGGGCCTGCGTTTTATTTGCAGGAGGCATCGTGCCAAAATTTAGAGCAGTGTCTCATATAGTCTTTAAGATCCACGAGTTCACAAACGGGGCCTGCGTGTTATTTGCAGGAGTCGTCGTGCCAAAATTTAGAGCAGTGTCGCTTATAGTCTTTAAGATCTACGAGTTCACTCGGACAGATAACTAGAGACGACAATAGCAAAAAAGAAAGGTGTATAATTAATGTAGATAATTAATTGGAATGTTATGAAGTCTAGTATAAGTTAGTTTAGGGCAGAGCGGGAGTGCAAGTAAAGCTCTCACTTGCGCTCTCCCATGAATTCGCCCCGCTTCGCCGCACTAGATAAGCTAGGCTTAAGTTTTTGTTGATATGAATATATAATCGAATTTATAACGTTGAAAAGAGTGCACGCATTTTTCGTTTTCGTTCGTTGTTTTGCAATAATTTAATTCTACAGCCACGTTTGTTTCCTTTCGTTTTTTCGCGACGAGATAAACTAATCTCAGTGAACATTTTGGCGACCCGGGGGGACTGTAGTGAATACAATTAAATAAAAAAAAGCAACAAAAACAGTGACAGTGACACAATACATATATAAACAATATATAACATATATATATTCAAAAAAAAAAAAGAGTTGCTCGCGACAGTTGTGGTGGTGAATTCACAAATAAAAATTAAAGAATTCTCCGCGTCGCGAAACAAACTTCTCCAATCGAGTTGCAACTGGAAGGATTTGTCGTCCCCATGCCCTGCACCTGCATCGATTGTCAAAGGAAAGTGGCCGCAGGATTAAAGGATCCGAAAGCACAAACCCAGGTATTTGTGCAAAAAATTGAAAGTTGAGATAAGACAAATTAAAATCCGTCTTGTGCTGGAATATTGGACCCTCCTTTCAATTCTTGGCGCATACGTACGTAGAAAAAATAGTAGAGCAAAAATAAATAACAACAAATATAAAAGTTCTAAAAATGTAATTATAAATATATGTGCTAACCTAAATGTACTGCCTGTGGATAAAATAAAAAAGAAAATATTTATATTATTTGCAATCACTTTCGCCCCCTACCCTTCGTTCTCGAATTTACAAATCTTCCAAATAAATACTAAAGCGCAGCCAAAAATTATTTTATTTATTACAGATAAAATAAGGGTGCATATATATTTGGTATACATACATACAAATAGATGCAGCGATAATATTCTCGTTTTCGTTTCCCACCGTTATCCGCTGCTGTATGTATGTATGTTTTTGGCGCGTATAGTTTAACGGAACGCCAAGTGCCGCGCTCCCTTAAATTTGCATTGTTTTCGTTTTTGTATTGAAAAAATAAATTTTTCAGGTATTTGTGCAAAAAATTGAAAGTTGAGATAAGACAAATTAAAATCCGTCTTGTGCTGGAATATTCCACCCTCCTTTCAATTCTTGGCGCATACGTACGTAGAAAAAATAGTAGAGCAAAAATAAATAACAACAAATATAAAAGTTCTAAAAATTTAATTATAAATATATGTGCTAACCTAATTGTACTGCCTGTGGATAAAATAAAAAAGGAAATACTCATCTTTTGGTGAAAAAGATGCGTACTCCTTTTTCGTTATTGTCGTCTCTAGTTATCTGTCCGAATGAACTCGTGGATCTTAAAGACTATAAGCGACACTGCTCTAAATTTTGGCACGATGACCCCTGCAAAAAAAACCTGCGTACTTCTTCGTTTTTTGTTATTGTAGTTTTTTTATTTGTCTCTAGTTATCTGTTCGAGTGAACTCGTAGATCTTAATGACTATAAGCGACACTGCTCTAAATTTTGGCACGATGAATGCTGCAAATAAAATGCAGGCCCCTTTTGTTTCAAGTTTGTACCACGCCCCCTACCGACCGCAAAAATGTCATATTTCGGTACCGCCAGTTCAAGAAAGTACTTTGAACAAGTTTGAATGCCAAACTGTTTCACTGTCTAATTTATGACCACAGAAAAGTCAATTCGGACCACTTTTAGAGGAGTTAAAGACTTTTCATTCTTTAGAGGAGTTATAGACTTTTCATTTTGCATTCCTGCTGGATTGTTATTTATTCCAACACTTATAAAATTATGAAACCTAAAATTTTGTTGGGAATTCTATACTTTGATAGGCAAAATAAAGTTTGGGTGAAAAAGATGCGTACTCCTTTCTTTTTTGTTATTGTTGTCTCTAGTTATCTGTCCGAGTGAACTCGTGGATCTTAAAGACTATAAGCGACACTGCTCTAAATTTTGGCACCATGACTCCTGCAAATAAAACGCAGGCCACGTTTATTTTAAGTTTGTGCTACCGCCCCCAAAAATGTCATATTTCGGTACCGCCAGTTCAAGAATGTACTTTGAAAAAGTTTTAATGCCAAACTGTTTCACTGTCTAATTTATGACCACAGAACAAAATTCAGTCAAATCGGACCACTTTTAGAGGAGTTATAGACTTTTCATTCTTTAGAGGAGTTATAGACTTTTCATTTTGCATTCCTGCTGGATTGTTATTTATTCCAACACTTATAAAATTATGAAACCTAAAATTTTGTTGGGAATTCTATACTTTGATAGGTAAAATAAAGTTTGGGTGAAAAAGATGCGTACTCCTTTCTTTTTTCTTATTGGTGTCTCTAGTTATCTGTCCGAGTGAACTCGTGGATCTTAAAGACTATAAGCGACACTGCTCTAAATTTTGGCACGATGACTCCTGCAAATAAAACGCAGGCCACGTTTATTTCAAGTTTGTGCTACCGCCCCCAAAAATGTCATATTTCGGTTCCGCCAGTTCAAGAATGTACTTTGAAAAAGTTTTAATGCCAAACTGTTTCACTGTCTAATTTATGACCACAGAACAAAATTCAGTCAAATCGGACCACTTTTAGAGGAGTTATAGACTTTTCATTCTTTAGAGGAGTTATAGACTTTTCATTTTGCATTCCTGCTGGATTGTTATTTATTCCAACACTTATAAAATTATGAAACCTAAAATTTTGTTGGGAATTCTATACTTTGATAGGTAAAATAAAGTTTGGGTGAAAAAGATGCGTACTCCTTTCTTTTTTCTTATTGGTGTCTCTAGTTATCTGTCCGAGTGAACTCGTGGATCTTAAAGACTATAAGCGACACTGCTCTAAATTTTGGCACGATGACTCCTGCAAATAAAACGCAGGCCACGTTTATTTCAAGTTTGTGCTACCGCCCCCAAAAATGTCATATTTCGGTACCGCCAGTTCAAGAAAGTACTTTGAACAAGTTTGAATGCCAAACTGTTTCACTGTCTAATTTATGACCACAGAACAAAATTCAGTCAAATCGGACAACTTTTAGAGGAGTTATAGACTTTTCATTCTTTAAAGGAGTTATAGACTTTTCACCTTGCATTCCTGCTAGATTGTTATTTATTCCAACACTTATAAAATAATGAAACCTTAAATTTTGATGGGAAATATATACTTTGATATGTAAAATAAAGTTTGGGTGAAAAAGATGCGTACTCCATTTTTTTTTTTATTGTCGTCTCTAGTTATCTGTCCGAGTGAACTCGTGAATCTTAAAGACTATAAGAGACACTGCTCTAAATTTTGGCACGATGACTCCTGCAAATAAAACGCAGGCCACGTTTATTTCAAGTTTGTGCTACCGCCCCCAAAAATGTCATATTTCGGTACCACCAGTTCAAGAAAGTACTTTGAAAAAGTTTGAATACCAAACCGTTTCACTGTCTAATTTATGACCGCAGAACAAAATTCAGTCAAATCGGACCACTTTCAGAGGAGTTAAAGACTTTTCATTCTTTAGAGGAGTTATAGACTTTTCATTTTGCATTCCTGCTGGATTGTTATTTATTCCAACACTTATAAAATTATGAAACCTAAAATTTTGTTGGGAATTCTATACTTTGATAGGTAAAATAAAGTTTGGGTGAAAAAGATGCGTACTCCTTTCTTTTTTGTTATTGTTGTCTCTAGTTATCTGTCCGAGTGAACTCGTGGATCTTAAAGACTATAAGCGACACTGCTCTAAATTTTGGCACCATGACTCCTGCAAATAAAACGCAGGCCACGTTTAGTTCAAGTTTGTGCTACCGCCCCCAAAAATGTCATATTTCGGTACCGCCAGTTCAAGAATGTACTTTGAAAAAGTTTTAATGCCAAACTGTTTCACTGTCTAATTTATGACCACAGAACAAAATTCAGTCAAATCGGACCACTTTTAGAGGAGTTAAAGACTTTTCATTCTTAAGAGGAGTTATAGACTTTTCATTTTGCATTCCTGCTGGATTGTTATTTATTCCAACACTTATAAAAATAAGAAACCTAAAATTTTGTTGGGAATTCTATACTTTGATAGGCAAAATAAAGTTTGGGTGAAAAATATGCGTACTCCTTTCTTTTTTGTTATTGTCGTCTCTAATTATCTGTCCGAGTGAACTCGTGGATCTTAAAGACTATAAGCGACACTGCTCTAAATTTTGGCACCATGACTCCTGCAAATAAAACGCAGGCCACGTTTATTTCAAGTTTGTGCTACCGCCCCCGAAAATGTCATATTTCGGTACCGCCAGTTCAAGAATGTACTTTGAAAAAGTTTTAATGCCAAACTGTTTCACTGTCTAATTTATGACCACAGAACAAAATTCAGTCAAATCGGACCACTTTTAGAGGCGTTAAAGACTTTTCATTCTTTAGAGGAGTTATAGACTTTTCATTTTGCATTCCTGCTGGATTGTTATTTATTCCAACACTTATAAAATTATGAAACCTAAAATTTTGTTGGGAATTCTATACTTTGATAGGCAAAATAAAGTTTGGGTGAAAAATATGCGTACTCCTTTCTTTTTTGTTATTGTCGTCTCTAATTATCTGTCCGAGTGAACTCGTGGATCTTAAAGACTATAAGCGACACTACTCTAAATTTTGGCACGATGACTCCAGCAAATAAAACGCAGGCCACGTTTATTTCAAGTTTGTGCTACCGCCCCAAAAATGTCATATTTCGGTACCGCCAGTTCAAGAAAGTACTTTGAAAAAGTTTTAATGCCAAACTGTTTCACTGTCTAATTTATGACCACAGAACAAAATTCAGTCAAATCGGACCACTTTTAGAGGAGTTATAGACTTTTCATTCTTTAAAGGAGTTATAGACTTTTCACCTTGCATTCCTGCTAGATTGTTATTTATTCCAACACTTATAAAATAATGAAACCTTAAATTTTGATGGGAAATATATACTTTGATATGTAAAATAAAGTTTGGGTGAAAAAGATGCGTACTCCATTTTTTTTTTTATTGTCGTCTCTAGTTATCTGTCCGAGTGAACTCGTGAATCTTAAAGACTATAAGAGACACTGCTCTAAATTTTGGCACGATGACTCCTGCAAATAAAACGCAGGCCACGTTTATTTCAAGTTTGAGCTACCGCCCCCAAAAATGTCATATTTCGGTACCACCAGTTCAAGAAAGTACTTTGAAAAAGTTTTAATGCCAACCGTTTCACTGTCTAATTTATGACCACAGAACAAAATTCAGTCAAATCGGACCACTTTTAGAGGAGTTAAAGACTTTTCATTCTTTAGAGGAGTTATAGACTTTTCATTTTGCATTCCTGCTGGACTGTTATTTATTCCAACACTTATAAAATTATGAAACCTAAAATTTTGTTGGGAATTCTATACTTTGATAGGCAAAATAAAGTTTGGGTGAAAAATATGCGTTCTCCTTTCTTTTTTGTTATTGTCGTCTCTAATTACACGGTGCGACTGTGAAAAAACACTTGTGAAACGAGATAGTGTAGGTTGTTAATCTGGTCGAAGAGAACTCAAAAATATTTTTTTTATATTTTTGGAACCCTCCAATTTTTTTTTATTTAAAAAAAAACCGTTTTTCGGGACTTTTTTGCGCTTAAAAATTCCTGAACGCGTTTTTTTCAACCGATTTCAAAATTTTCGGTGTTTTTCAATAGTTAAATGTTGTAGCTTTTGAAAAAAAAATATATCTTCGATTTTGTTGAACAAAAAGGACAAAATTTTTACACCTGAAACTAAAGTTTTCGACTTTTATTCGTGTTTTTCGGATTTTGATGCCAGTTTTTCGGTAAAACTTACTAAAATTCTGTCATGTTTGCCACATATCAATGTTGTCTTATTCATTCTGAATAAAACGAGACAAATTTCATCAAAAAATAATGAAAATTGGTGAAGCTATAACGCTTTTCCCAAAAAAAGTCAACTCAACCTAGCGGGCGCTTCGGAAGAACAATGTGTATAAAAATAAGAGTATATTGCTTTCTTCTGACAAAAAGTTTGTCATTTATGCCACATATCAATATTGTCTCAATAATACTGAATAGAACGAGACAAATTTCATTAAAAAATAATACAAATTGTTGAAGTTATAACGCTTTTCCCAAAAAAAGTCAATTCAACCTTGCGTGCGCTCCGGAGTACCTGTGTGTATAAGTCAGGAATATGCTCTTCTTCTTATAGTGCTCCCATGGTTTTATTGACTTTTTTTGGGAAAAGCGTTATAACTTCAACAATTTGTATTATTTTTTAATGAAATTTGTCTCGTTCTATTCAGTATTATTGAGACAATATTAATATGTGGCATAAATGACAAACTTTTTGTCAGAAGAAAGCAATATACTCTTATTTTTATACACATTGTTCCTCCGAAGCGCCCGCTAGGTTGAGTTGACTTTTTTTGGGAAAAGCGTTATAACTTCACCAATTTTCATTATTTTTTGATGAAATTTGTCTCGTTTTATTCAGAATGAATAAGACAACATTGATATGTGGCAAACATGACAGAATTTTAGTAAGTTTTACCGAAAAACTGGCATCAAAATCCAAAAAACACGAATAAAAGTCGAAAACTTTAGTTTCAGGTGTAAAAATTTTGTCCTTTTTGTTCAACAAAATCGAAGATATATTTTTTTTTCAAAAGCTACAACATTTAACTATTGAAAAACACCGAAAATTTTGAAATCGATTGAAAATAACGCGTTCAGGAATTTTTAAGCGCAAAAAAGTCCCGAAAAACGGTTTTTTTTAAATAAAAAAAAATTGGAGGGTTCCAAAAATATAAAAAAAATATTTTTGAGTTCTCTTCGACCAGATTAACAACCTACACTATCTCGTTTCCCAAGTGTATTTAGTTTTTTTTTTTTTGTCGCACAGTGTTATCTGTCCGAGTGAACTCGTGGATCTTAAAGACTATAAGCGACACTGCTCTAAATTTTGGCACGATGACTCCTGCAAATAAAACGCAGGCCACGTTTATTTCTAGTTTGTGCTACCGCCCCCAAAAATGTCATATTTCGGTACCGCCAGTTCAAGAAAGTACTTTGAAAAAGTTTGAATGCCAAACCGTTTCACTGTCTAATTTATGACCACAGAACAAAATTCAGTCAAATCGGACCACTTTTAGAGGAGTTATAGACTTTTCATTCTTTAGAGGAGTTATAGACTTTTCATTTTGCATTCCTGCTGGATTGTTATTTATTCCAACACTTATAAAATTATGAACCCTAAAATTTTGTTGGGAATTCTATACTTTGATAGGCAAAATAAAGTTTGGGTGAAAAATATGCGTACTCCATTCTTTTTTGTTATTGTCGTCTCTAATTATCTGTCCGAGTGAACTCGTGGATCTTAATGACTATAAGCGACACTGCTCTAAATTTTGGCACGATGACTCCTGCAAATAAAACGCAGGCCACGTTTATTTTAAGTTTGTGCTACCGCCCCCAAAAATGTCATATTTCGGTACCGCCAGTTCAAGAAAGTACTTTGAAAAAGTTTTAATGCCAAACCGTTTCACTGTCTAATTTATGACCACAGAACAAAATTCAGTCAAATCGGACCACTTTTAGAGGAGTTAAAGACAGATAAAATAAGGGTGCATATATATTTGGTATACATACATACAAATAGATGCAGCGATAATATTCTCGTTTTCGTTTCCCACCGTTATCCGCTGCTGTATGTATGTATGTTTTTGGCGCGTATAGTTTAACGGAACGCCAAGTGCCGCGCTCCCTTAAATTTGCATTGTTTTCGTTTTTGTATTGAAAAAATAAATTTTTTATAATGGAAAGTACTAAACAAAAACTTAATTCCACGACTCTTATTGACTTAAAAAAAGATTAAATGTCAAAGTTAAAAGCATTCGCCGGTTGGAGTAACGTTTGGAAGATGGATCACTTCCTCTAAACAAAACCGAGCTAGAATGCAGGCTTCAGGTTTTAGATGAGGCAATTTCTAAAGCAAATGATTGCAAGACCAGATCGAGCAAATAGATGAATCGGATGATTTCGGAGCCGAGTTGGAAGAATTAGGAATAACTACAAAGGCAAGGATTATGTCCTTATGTAATGCCTTGAATTCAGCTGAAGACTCCCGTTCAGCTACTGCAAGTTCTGCAGCTCCAACTCGAGCTCGACTTCCTAGTTTGGCATTGCCAAAATTCAGTGGAAATTATTCGGATTTCAAAAATTTCATAAGTCTTTTCGAGACATTAGTTGACAGAGATGTGAACATTCCAGTTATCGAGAAATTTAATCATTTAATTTCTTGCCTCTCTGGTGAAGCCTTAGGAACTGTCAAGGCATTCCAGGTCACCGAAAGTAATTAAGCCAAAGCTATCGCTAGTGGATCCAGTGACCAAGCAAAAATGGAAAGAGTCACTGGATTATGAGGAATTGCCGCTGTGGTCCGATTTCGAAAAAATACTAAATCGTAGATACCAGCTGTCCGCTGAAGAGACTGGAAAACCAAAACAAGAAAGAACTGGGTTCAGCAAGCAACTGAGTAGAACTTCGTTGGCTTGTTCTTCTACCAACGCCAAACTAGCTTGCAGTTATTGTTACGCTAACAACCATTTTTTGGCCCAGTGCAGTCCGCTCGCGCGCCTTGCTGTAATACAAAGGTTTGAGTTGTCTGCGAAAAGGTCACACGGTAGCGAATTGTAAATCGACCAGGTGTCAAATCTGTTCAAGATCGAACCATAAACTTCTGCACCGATTTACAGTGACCGAAAATAACTTAGCATTACCACCACCCACACAAAATCCTCCTTCAGAGTTAACGAATGATGGCCCTTCTACTTCACATGCTTTGCATGCGTCGTCTGTAGAAAGGGTTTTGTTAGCAACGTCGATCGTAAGCGTTCAAACAAAAAATGGTGAGCACATCTTGGCCCGAGCATTACTTAACTCAGGGTTACAGAAGATCTTGCTCAACGCTTACAGATCCGTAGGGAGGAATCGAGCATCAACTTGCTTGGAATTGGTCAAACTAATTCACAAGTTAAGAAAAAGATACACACCGTGGTGAAGTCGAGAGTCAATGATAGCGAGTTTCCGTTCGACTTTTGGGTTTTGAAAACCATTTCAGGCTATCCCCTGACCAGTCAGTGAAAGTAAAAGATTGGACCCTACCAAAGAACTTGCCGTTAGCAGACCCATATTTTTAAAAACCTCAGCGGATAGATATGCTAATTGGAGCTGAGTCATTTTTCGAACTGTTGTCCGTTGGCCAAATAAAACAAGGTCCGAACCATCCCATCCTTCAAAAAACTCTCCTTGGGTGGATAGTATCGGGAAAATATCTGGCAAATTCCTCAACTCCTCTATAATATTAGAAATATTAGAGTCAATAGACAAAAACTTGAAAAAATTCTGGTCGTTGGAAGAAGTTCCATCTTCTAAAAAGATGTTGTCGCCAGAACAAGAGCTATGTGAGGAACATTATCGGAATACTACAAGAATACTGCCTTCAGGTCGATTTGAAGTTAAACTTCCATTTAAGTCAGATCCAAGCGTTTTGGGCAATTCATTCGAGATAGCCAAACGCCGATTTCTGTCGCTCGAGAGAAGATTATCTCGAGATCCGAACTTAAAAAAAATGTATTTGGAATTTATGGAAGAATACGAATCCCTAGGCCATATGTCCCCTGCAAGCAATTACGTTCTTGCTTCTCCACACTACGTCATCCCCCACCAGTGTGTCTTGCGGCCGCAAAGTACAACGACCAAGGTTAGGTTAGGGCGGTGATGCAAGGGGGTCATAGAATACCCCCTCGCTTCCACTTGAGCCGCTAGGGCTCCTTGTGCTGCCGCTGGAGCAAGGGTTTCACCGAGATGCTACCCCCCCTTCCTGTCTACCAGGGTGCATATATATGCCTAGACTACCTATGGCGGCCCATGGTCCCAGCCTGCTTTCTTTATGAAGGCAACCAATCCGCGTGGAGAGATCTCTGAGAGATCGTTAAGGTCCGAGAGTTCTTCGGACCCGAAGTGTTTGAGTCTGCTGCGTCCGAGTGCCGGGCAGTGGCATAAGAGGTGCGATACCGATTCTACCTCCTCTTCATCCCTGCAGCTCCTGCAGAAATCATTGTGGGGGACTGCTAGCCTGGCCGCGTGTTCGCTTATCAGCCAGTGCCCAGTGATTGCCCCAATCGCTAGGCTGCATTCCGGTCTAGTCGGAGCAATAAGTCTCGCCGATCTTTTCTGAGAGCGTGTCGGCCAGATCAAACGTGATGTTCTACAGGTCTGGAGATTACTCCATTTCCTATTGGCTGCCAGGTCGAAAAACTCCCTGCACTTTAGCCTGCAAGTAGCCAAGGGTATGCCTACAAGTTCTTTCTCCGGTAGGAGAGGGTTGGTAGTCCCTGCCCTAGCTAGTTCATCTGCAGCACAGTTTCCCTCGTGGTCCCTGTGACCGGGAACCCAGATGAGGTAGATGTCATGCTGTTCAGCCATCTCGTTGAGAGATCTGCGACAGTCATTGACTGTCCTGGAGTTGGATGAGAATCCGTCAAGTGCCTTGAGCGCTGCTTGACTATCTGAGAAGATACATATTGTGCCCCGATTGCACCTTAGAGCTGGGGATTCAAGTGCTTCCTTAATGGCTACTACTTCAGCCTGGAAAACACTGCAGTGGTCGGGGAGTCTGAAGGACTCCTTTAGGCTCAGATGCTCGCAAAAGTAACCGCCTCCCACCTGGCCGTTAAGTTTTGATCCATCTGTATAGATATGAATGGAGCCCTCCGGTCCCGGTATCCGGGCATCCCATTCCTCCCTCGAGGGGATTAAGACTTTGTAGTTAGTGGTGGGTTGGTCGACGGGCACGCAGTAATCCGTACCCCCCTCAGGCATGAAATGGTGTAGGTCCAGTCTGGTATGACCGAAACTATTTTTGCTCCATAGGTTTGCCTCCCGCAGTCTTATTGCGGCCAGAGTGGCTGTCTTTACCCCCATCAGTTCAACTGGTAGTAGGTCAAGTATCTAGGGCATCACTAGGCGTAGTGCGTAGACTGCCTGTTATACAGACTTCCGCCATGCGCTGCGTCTTCCTGAACTTTTCCCTGCATGTGGAGTTGTCCAGGGCGGGCCACCAGACAACGACACCATAGAATAGAATTGGTCTGATGATCGCTGTGTATAACCATCTGACCATCTTCGGGGACATTCCCCATTTCAGGCCTACCGCCTTGCGGCAGGTATAGAGTGCTATTGCCGCTTTCTTAGTCCTATCAGCGGTGTTCAGCTTCGAGTCCAGTTTCCTGTCTAGAGTGATACCTAGGTACTTCGCACTATCACTAAGAACTAGTGATTCTCCTAGGAGCTTCGGAAGTCTTAGGTTAGGTATCTTGTACTTCCTGGTGAACAGCACGAGCTCTGTCTTGGACGGATTGACTCCCAGCCCGTTCTTTTGCGACCAGGCCGACAGAACTTCGAGCTTCCCTGTCATTAGGTCGCATAGCGCCTGTGGGAATTTCCCCACGAAGGCAATATCCACCTCCTTGTGGGGTGCCTCTCTTGACGTATCTTCGAATAGTCGAACCTCCAAGAGTAGCCTCGACACTCCTGTTAACCAGGATCTGCCGTATTAGGTGAGTTGATCGATTGTCTATTCCAAGTCCCGTCAGTGCGTCGATTATTGAGCACGGTAAGGTATTGTTGAAGGCCCCTTCTATGTCTAGAAAAGCCACAAGTGCGTATTCCTTGAAATTAATCGCTCGTTCGGCGATCATAGTGATATCGTGCAGGGCTGTTTCAGTTGATCGGCCCCTTTTGTAAGCATGCTGAGTGTTGGGACTTGTGCCAGCATCAAAAATCATAATTATTTCTATTTCTATTCTCTCAGTGTAACCAGCCGCAGCGGTCCACTAATTGCCCGTTATCAGCTGCTACCATATTCTTTGTCTCTCCCAGATTCGCATGCGCTTTGTTGTTCTTTTGTAGCGCATGCACTTTGGGAGCTTTGGTGGAGCTTCTGCGCAAGCTCTTAGGTTTTATGACTTTTAATTCGGCATTGTTTTGGACCGGCCGCGGAATTTGTTTTGGGGTTAAATTGACCCAATAAAAATATTGAAATCGAATTGTGGATTTCGTATTAATTCGGTCGCTATCAAAATTCTGATAGCTCAACATTGGTGACCCCGACGTGATCGCGCTCTAATTGATTGTGATCATTAAAGTGCTTAAAGGAAACCTTGTAAAGGAAAACTTGTTGCTATTGTTTCCATTACATTGCACCTTGCACAAAAACAAATTACATAATGGAGTCTGGAGACTTATCTAGTGCCTCGGTTCCTGCAAGCAGGGAAAGGCTGTTGCGGCGAAGGGCAGAAGTGACCTACCAGGAGATGGAAGCCCTGCATAACAAGGTCAAGGCTGCAGTGCAGAAGGAAGATTTGGCCATCATGGTACTGGAGCCGTTGGAAATTGCGTTGCGGAAGAAATTCACCACACTCCAGGAGTTAGAGCGATTGAGCTCTAGCGAAATTGGGAGCGAATTATTCTGGAAGTTCTCCCAGCTTGCCGCTGATGTGCGCTTTGACATTCAGGTGGGAATTGCAAAGCCCTCCATGAGGGTACCTGCACACTCCACTTGTCTCGATGGCCCCAATGGTCCCACTGTTTCGTCAATGGCAGAACCAACCATAGCGGTGGTGAAGGTTCAGGATGGTCTGTTGGAAAATCGTCGCTCATGCAGTCAGGATTACCCGCTGGACCGCGACATCCAATCGGGTTCTCGGGATTTGAAGTTGGAACAAACCTTGAACAACGATCACGATAGCCAGGACGTGGGCCATTGCGTCTCATCAGTGCCCCTGCTATCCACCTCTCCCCCCGTGGTCGCTATTTCAACGTAGCATCTGGCAGTTGTCTGCGATGGATTTTCTTAATCTCATCTGGCTCGGGATTTGGATTATTGTCACCGTTGCCGATTAAGTCAGCACCCAGGTCTGACTCCATTCTGAACTCTAGCCTGCACCCTTCCAATGGGGGGAGGTCGTCCGCATCGCTGCTGCCGCCGTCTGCAGCTGCCAAGGTGGCTGCTGCTCCAGCCGTGAAGGCTCCCGATCCTGCAATCGAAAGGTGCGCCTACGCGCAATTTCGGAAAGATGTTTCCTTCCACTCTCGCCACACTGTTGACGCTTGGCTCGAGCGCTCTCTGGATCTGGATGGACACGGCAGCCTGCAACTGAGAATTATGGACCTTGAGATCATCAGCAATATTATGTGATAAAGCTGCCCCATGCCCCTAAGGATTTTTTTTGTTGAAAGATGGAATTCAACGGGGGGAGGATGTTGGGACTTGTGCCAGCATCAAAAATCATAATTATTTCTATTTCTATTCTCTCAGTGTAACCAGCCGCAGCGGTCCACTAATTGCCCGTTATCAGCTGCTCCATATTCTTTGTTTCTCCCAGATTCGCATGCGCTTTGTTGTTCTTTTGTAGCGCATGCAGTTTGGGAGCTTTGGTGGAGCTTCTGCGCAAGCTCTTAGGTTTTATGACTTGTAATTCGGCATTGTTTTGGATCGGCCGCGGAATTCGTTTTGGGGTTAAATTGACCCAATAAAAATATTGAAATCGAATTGTGGATTGTTTATTAATTCGGTCGCTATCAAAATTCTGATAGCTCAACACTGAGAGCATGAGATGTCATTTGGGTTAATGTTAAGTTGTAGATGGAGACTTAAGAGTCTTTCCATAGTCTTAAGGAGAAAGGAAGACAGACTTATAGGTCTGAAGTCCTTGGGGGTGCGGTGGGATGGTTTCCCCGCCTTGGGTATGAATACAACCTTCGTGCACAGCCATGCCTTTGGTATCATACCAGTAGTGAAGACTGTGCTGAAGATTTTCTTAATCCATTTCCTTAGGTTAATACCTGCTCTGGATAACTGAGCTGGTAGAATATCGTCCGGTCCCGGAGATTTGAAGGGTTTAAAACTGTCTATTGCCCATTTAAGGTTTCTGTCACTAAGTAGGTAGTTGAGCGAGCCCTGGTGACCCTGGCTACGCATCACCTGGGTTGCTCCTTCCGATGAGCAACCCGGGAAGTGTGCGTTGATAAGGGTCTCCAGGGTTTCCAGGCTTGAGGTTGTCCAGCACCCCTCCGTGTTTTTAATGTAACCTGCGATGGGGGCTGTAGTAGAGAGAATCTTTCTTAGGCGGGCGGCCTCTGATGTCTCCTGAATGTTGGTGCAGAAATTGGCCCAGGCAACCCTCTTTGCCTTGCGCAATTCTTTGTTATATTGCCTAAGTTCAGCTTTATAGGTTTCCCACGCCTCGTCTGTGTTGGTACGGTGCGCGTGGTTGAAGGCCCTACGTGCATTTTTTTTGTAGGGGGCTAAAGGCGAGGTCCACCACTGAGGCTTCTTCGATCTGTTGCTACCTATTTTTTTCTTGGGGCAGGCCTTGTGGTAAGCTTTTGCGCTAGTCGCAATAAGCTTGTCTACCATGGCGTTGAGCCCCTCATAGGTCTCGATGGTCTCTGAAGGCGGTTCGCCTAAGGATCTATCTAGTATATTTTTATAGAGCTCCCAGTTTGCCTTTCTAGGATTTCGTACTGCTTGCTTGGTAAAGTTTTCAAAATTTACTACTATCTCAATATAGCGATGGTCTGAAAATGAGTGTTTGTCAAGGACTCTCCAGCTGGTGATTGCATCAGCCAGGGAGTACGAGAATAATGTGACATCAAGAACCTCCCTTCTGTTCTTAACTACGAAGGTGGGTTCTGAACCTCTGTTACCCACTAGAAGCTTAGAGCTGAGGATAAAATCGAAGATTGACTCACCCCTCTCGTTTGTGTCAGTGCTTCCCCACTGACTGTGATGAGCGTTGGCATCGCATCCTATTATTAGGTCGATGTCCTTCCTTTCGCTGTCTTCCGCAAGCCGCCTGAGTAGCGAATGGGGTGGAGGTCCTAGGTGGTCGTGACCCATATATGCCGAGCATATTCTTAGATGGCCGTCTGGGCCCTCTATCGATGCGGCTACGTGATCTTCATTGCTGAAATTTGGTAGCAAGAAGGTATTAAGGCTTTTCTTTGCGAGTATGCATGCTCGCTTTTTACCTGTTACATCGGCTGTGTACAGCCTGAAGTCCGACGCCCCCAGACCGAGAATCCTGTCTCCGTTGATCCAGGGTTCTTGGATGAGGGCCACGTCAGCTCCATTCTCTGCAAGATGGAGCAGGAGGGCGGCGGATGCCACCTTACTGTGATGGAGGTTTATCTGCAGGAATGTCAGGGACATCCTTTAGATTCTCCACCAGAGTAACCTCCGCCTCGGTGTCGGAGCCCAGCAATGAGTCCTCCTCCATGCCGACGCCACCAAGAGCCCTCGCCAGGTCACTCTCCTCCAGGTGTACCCTTCCAGAATGTCCTCCTCCACATCCGACATTCCTTCTGGGCGGACCTCTTCGGTCGGTTCCCCCGAGTCTAACTCATGTGCGTCCATCTCCAAGTCGATGCCTCCAGGTTTACTCTTCGCATCCGACTTGTAGATCCTCACCGCAACGTGCTCGAACCCGTATTTGATACGGCAACCGGCACCCTCCAGGATCTTCGCAGTCTCCTCATTTAGAGTGAGGACAACCTGCCTTCTCAGTCCCACTGCTTCCTCCACCTTGGCGACTCTCCAGTCCGCCGTAGGGAGTGTGGGATTGCACATTTTGAGCATGGCCAGAATGGTGGCAGGGTCCGCCGGCTTCTCTGTCAGCCATACGCGGGCCCTCGGTTTGCTGGGGATCTTGTCCCAGTCCACCGCCTCCAGTCTGGCTCCTGGGTAGACCTCCCCAAGCGACGCAATCATTCGCTTGTAGAGGCTTACAGACCTCGCATCTTGGCACGCTATCACCTTGATGCTACCCTGGTACCACCCTGCGTCTTCGCAGTCCGGTGGAGGTCCTCCGCTCTTGAGCATCTCCTCCATGAAGCGCCCATGCAGCTCATTCACTACCTTACGCCAAAGCTCCTTGGGGATCAGGCCATCCTTGGAGCCATTATCAATGACCCCAATGATGGTCCTGCCCTTGGTAACTTCGGCGAAGGATCTGTTACTTTGTGTCTGCACCTTCTTCTTCTTAGCTAGGGGCGCTCCACCGTCGGTCGATTTCTGCCTTTTGGCCCTCTGTGCACTCTCCTTGGCAGAGTCGCCTACTCCTGTCGGCTTCTTTGGGTCCAATCTGGCTCCCGCTCTTGCTGGCTGAAAGTCAGGCAGGATTTCCCTCGCCCACTTTATTATTTCAGCCTGATCGGGATTGGACTCCGCCGATGGGTCTGCCCTCATCAGGATGAAGGCCGCTCTCCTCCTATCTTAATAGGAGCCCTTCCGCTGCAGGGGGCCAGCAGTCGTCGGGCCGGGGACTTCCTTAGGGTTGCCGCCGGTGCGAGAGGAGCTCGATTCAGGGATCTTGCCCTCCACACCGTTCGGTGGTCCCATAGTGGGCCCCATTTTGGGGGTCGATGCCTTGGCATCTCCCCCTACACCGGCGCCGCTCGCCTCCGGATGTTGTCCCTCAGTGGGGAGCTTCGCCATCCCAGCATCTCTTTGGCCTCTATCTGCCTTGGAGATTGACGGATCCGAGATCCCATTTTCGGACTTTCTTAGGGAGTTCCGTTCTCCACTGTTTGTTTTTCTTTTATTATTATTGTCGTTCATTTTTGGACCCACGATTAGGCGGGAAGGGGTTCGTCCATCATGACATAGCCCGCATGATAAGCCTGGTTAAAACTGAGGGGTCGGCCGGTCCCCCAGAGTCCGCATATTAACGTCCGTGCATCCCCCGGACATGCATCCCTCGGCATATGCTGTTCCACCTTGGATTGGGGTGATTTGAGGAAGGGAGTTTTCTTCTCCCCGACCGACTACAATTCGCCAGCATCCTCGGCAGAGACATGACCTTACCGGGACCTGTTACCAGCCGCCCTCACGTGGAGAGTATAGTCGCACTACCATCGGTGTACACAGTTACGGCACATGAGCTCATGCGTTTCTCCCCCTGTTGTACCCGATTGGCTGACGGCCTACAACGACCAAACTACGAGTCGTTTTCGATGCGTCCTGCAAGACATCCACACAAAAGTGTTTAAATGAGTTGTTGATGGTGGCCCCAACAATTCAGGAAGAGCTTTACTCAACTCTTCTTAGATTTCGGCTCAAACAAATTCGCTCTGGTAGCCGACATAAAAAAAATGTATCGTCAAGTGACGGTAAATGAAGCAGATCGACGATACCAGTTGATAGTGTGGAGAAAATACCCGTCTGAGTCCTTGAAATTGTGCAAGCTCAACACCGTTACTTATGGCACTGCACCAGCCCCATTCCTGGCCATAAGGTGTTTGAAGAGGTTGAGTGAATCCGCGAAAAATACATTCCCTCGAGCTGCTAAAGTTATTGGGTCTGACTTTTACGTCGACGACATGTTAAGGGGTGCTGGTTGCGTGGAGGAGCTAAAGAAAATTAAGTCTGAAGTAACTCAGGTTCTTCAAAACGCTGGGTTTGAATTGAGCAAGTGGTTTTCAAACTCGCCTGAAGTTACTGCATCCGAGAGCACGGTTAAGCCAGTAACACTTTCGGACTCAGAGCTGACAAAAACATTAGGAATCGTTTGGGTTCCTAAAGATGATGTATTTAAATTCGAAATTGATATGTCAGTCATGGGTCAAAGGGCGACTAAGCGAAATATTCTTTCGGTGACGTCAAAGCTTATCGACCCCCTTGGCTTATTAAGCCCGATCCTTAATAAAGGAAAGATCCTGTTACAGGAACTTTGGATTAATAAGCTAGATTGGGATGAGTCCTTTCCACTGCACTTGGAAACCGCATGGAACAAAATTCAGCTTGCCTTGTCACAGTTAGAAGAGATCTCAATACCGAGATTTGTGATGAGTGAGCCAATGTCACCAATTGAAATTCATGCCTTCTCTGACGCATCGATGAGAGCCTATGAAGCCTGCGTCTATATCCGTTGCAAATCTGCAGAAGGTTTACTACCTTAGTCTCATTGTTGACTGCAAAGTCGAAAGTAGCGCCGCTCAAGACAAAGACGCTCCCCCGCCTTGAGTTATGTGCCGCTCACCTTCTCGCGGACCTCTGTCGCAAAATAAAACCTCTTATCAAAGCACCGATCGAACGAAGTGTATATTGGTCAGATTCGGAAGTTTGTCTTCATTGGATTTGTTCCCATCCATCGTCGTTGTCAACGTTCGTATCAAATAGAGTTGCTGAGATTCAAGAGTGGTCAGAGGATAGCACGTGACGGCATGTACCCACTAAACAGAACCCGGCAGATATTGTGTCAAGAGGTGGAGACGTAAAGGAAACGATAGAATCAATTTGGTTCACAGGACCATCGTTTTTAACGGAGCCGGAAGATAAGTGGCCAACGAGCCCTCGGTTTGATCCGTCACCAGAGATTTTGCAGACGGAAGCAAAGAAGAGTGAGGTCGGACTGACTGCAATGGTCTCTACCTCATATTTGTTGGAAGTGACAGAAGGATTTTCCTCTCACTTAAAACTGCTGCGAGTGTTCGTTTACATGGTCCGCTTTATAAAGAAGTGTAAAAAATTAGTAGTTACTTCTGATAATGTACCTTCACCTGTCGAATATCAAGACGCTTTTAATAAAATTGTCCAGATAGTTCGTGCTCTCCGCCCGTTTTCCATATGTGGCGTGGATTTCTGTGGCCCTATTGAGACGACATTGAAAATTCCTGGTAGGCCACCATACAAGTCCTACATTGCCCTGTTTGTTTGTTTTGCCTCTAAAGCAGTACATTTAAAAGTAGTTTCCGATTTGTCAACTGATTCCTTTTTATTGGCTTTCCAAAGATTCGTTGGGCGCCGGGGATGTCCGCAGATCGTGCAACAATTTCACGTATTTGCATAATTTTATAAGTGTTGAAATAAATAACAATCCACCAGGAATGCAAAATGAAAAGTCTATAACTCCTCTAAAGAATGAAAAGTCTATAACTCCTCTAAAAAGTTTTCCGATTTGACTGAATTATGTTCTGTGGTCATAAATTAGACAGTGAAACAGTTTCGCATTCAAACTTTTTCAAAGTACTTTCTTGAACTAGCGGTACCGAAATATGACATTTTTGCGGTCGGGGGCGTGGCACAAACTTGAAACAAACGGGGCCTGCGTTTTATTTGCAGGAGTCATCGTGCCAAAATTTAGAGCAGTGTCGCTTATAGTCTTTAAGATCCACGAGTTCACTCGGACAGATAACTAGAGACGACAATAACAAAAAAGAAAGGAGTACGCATCTTTTTCACCCAAACTTTATTTTACCTATCAAAGTATAGATTTCCCATCAAAATTTTAGGTTTCATAATTTTACAAGTGTTGGCATAAATAACAATACAGCAGGAATGCAAAATGAAAGTCTATAATTCCTCTAAAGGATGAAAAGTCTATAACTCCTCTAAAAAGTGTTCCGATTTGACTGAATTTTGTTCTGTGGTCATAAATTAGACAGTGAAACAGTTTGGCATTCAAATTTTTTCAAAGTACTTCCTTCAACTAGCGGTACCGAAATATGACATTTTTGCGGTCGGGGGCGTGGCACAAACTTGAAACAAACGGGGCCTGCGTTTTATTTGCAGGAGTAATCGTGCCAAAATTTAGAGCAGTGTCGCTTATAGTCTTTAAGATCCACGAGTTCACTCGGACAGATAACTAGAGACGACAATAGCAAAAAAGAATGGTGTATAATTAATGTAGATAATTAAGTGGAATGTTATGAAGTCTAGTATAAGTTAGTTTAGGGCAGAGCGGGAGTGCAAGTAAAGCTCTCACTTGCGCTCTCCCATGAATTCGCCCCGCTTCGCCGCACTAGATAAGCTAGGCTTAAGTTTTTGTTGATATGAATATATAATCGAATTTATAACGTTGAAAAGAGTGCACGCATTTTTCGTTTTCGTTCGTTGTTTTGCAATAATTTAATTCTACAGCCACGTTTGTTTCCTTTCGTTTTTTCGCGACGAGATAAACTAATCTCAGTGAACTTTTTGGCGACCCGGGGGGACTGTAGTGAATACAATTAAATAAAAAAAAGCAACAAAAACAGTGACAGTGACACAATACATATATAAACAATATATAACATATATATATTCAAAAAAAAAAAGAGTTGCTCGCGACAGTTGTGGTGGTGAATTCACAAATAAAAATTAAAGAATTCTCCGCGTCGCGAAACAAACTTCTCCAATCGAGTTGCAACTGGAAGGATTTGTCGTCCCCATGCCCTGCACCTGCATCGATTGTCAAAGGAAAGTGGCCGCAGGATTAAAGGATCCGAAAGCACAACCCCAGGTATTTGTGCAAAAAATTGAAAGTTGAGATAAGACAAATTAAAATCCGTCTTGTGCTGGAATATTCCACCCTCCTTTCAATTCTTGGCGCATACGTACGTAGAAAAAATAGTAGAGCAAAAATAAATAACAACAAATATAAAAGTTCTAAAAATGTAATTATAAATATATGTGCTAACCTAAATGTACTGCCTGTGGATAAAATAAAAAAGAAAATATTTATATTATTTGCAATCACTGTCGCCCCCTACCCTTCGTTCTCGAATTTACAAATCTTCCAAATAAATACTAAAGCGCAGCCAAAAATTATTTTATTTATTACAGATAAAATAAGGGTGCATATATATTTGGTATACATACATACAAATAGATGCAGCGATAATATTCTCGTTTTCGTTTCCCACCGTTATCCGCTGCTGTATGTATGTATGTTTTTGGCGCGTATAGTTTAACGGAACGCCAAGTGCCGCGCTCCCTTAAATTTGCATTGTTTTCGTTTTTGTATTGAAAAAATAAATTTTTTATAATGGAAAGTACTAAACAAAAACTTAATTCCACGACTCTTATTGACTTAAAAAAAGATTAAATGTCAAAGTTAAAAGCATTCGCCGGTTGGAGTAACGTTTGGAAGATGGATCACTTCCTCTAAACAAAACCGAGCTAGAATGCAGGCTTCAGGTTTTAGATGAGGCAATTTCTAAAGCAAATGATTGCAAGACCAGATCGAGCAAATAGATGAATCGGATGATTTCGGAGCCGAGTTGGAAGAATTAGGAATAACTACCAAGGCAAGGAATATGTCCTTATGTAATGCCTTGAATTCAGCTGAAGACTCCCGTTCAGCTACTGCAAGTTCTGCAGCCCCAACTCGAGCTCGACTTCCTAGTTTGGCATTGCCAAAATTCAGTGGAAATTATTCGGATTTCAAAAATTTCATAAGTCTTTTCGAGACATTAGTTGACAGAGATGTGAACATTCCAGTTATCGAGAAAATTAATCATTTAATTTCTTGCCTCTCTGGTGAAGCCTTAGGAACTGTCAAGGCATTCCAGGTCACCGAAAGTAATTACGCCAAAGCTATCGCTAGTTTAAAAAGAGTTTATGATAACGAATGTCTCATCTTTGCGAACCAAATACGTCAACTGTTCAGCCTTCCGAAAATTTCCCAGCCGACTGCGTCGTCGTTGAGGGGTCTCATCGACACTGTGTCATCAATTTATGGATCACTATTATCCATTGGAGATGATACTAAAATTGCAAACTCAATGATTATTCATTTAGTTTTGAGTAGAGTGGATCCAGTGACCAAGCAAAAATGGAAAGAGTCACTGGATTATGAGGAATTGCCGCTGTGGTCCGATTTCGAAAAAATACTAAATCGTAGATACCAGCTGTCCGCTGAAGAGACTGGCAAACCAAAACAAGAAAGAACTGGGTTCAGCAAGCAACTGAGTAGAACTTCGTTGGCTTGTTCTTCTACCAACGCCAAACTAGCTTGCAGTTATTGTTACGCTAACAACCATTTTTTGGCCCAGTGCAGTCCGTTCGCGCGCCTTGCTGTAATACAAAGGTTTGAGTTGTCTGCGAAAAGGTCACACGGTAGCGAATTGTAAATCGACCAGGTGTCAAATCTGTTCAAGATCGAACCATAAACTTCTGCACCGATTTACAGTGACCGAAAATAACTTAGCATTACCACCACCCACACAAAATCCTCCTTCAGAGTTAACGAATGATGGCCCTTCTACTTCACATGCTTTGCATGCGTCGTCTGTAGAAAGGGTTTTGTTAGCAACGTCGATCGTAAGCGTTCAAACAAAAAATGGTGAGCACATCTTGTCCCGAGCATTACTTAACTCAGGGTCACAAATGAATGTTATTACAGAAGATCTTGCTCAACGCTTACAGATCCGTAGGGAGGAATCGAGCATTAACTTGCTTGGAATTGGTCAAACTAATTCACAAGTTAAGAAAAAGATACACACCGTGGTGAAGTCGAGAGTCAATGATAGCGAGTTTCCGTTCGACTTTTGGGTTTTGAAAACCATTTCAGGCTATCCCCTGACCAGTCAGTGACAGTAAAAGATTGGACCCTACCAAAGAACTTGCCGTTAGCAGACCCATATTTTTAAAAACCTCAGCGTATAGATATGCTAATTGGAGCTGAGTCATTTTTCGAACTGTTGTCCGTTGGCCAAATAAAGCAAGGTCCGAACCATCCCATCCTTCAAATAACTCTCCTTGGGTGGATAGTATCGGGAAAATATCTGGCAAATTCCTCAACTCCTCAACAGTCGCTCTCTAGTCTGAATTGCCAAGGAAATATTAGAGTCAATAGACAAAAACTTGAAAAAATTCTGGTCGTTGGAAGAAGTTCCATCTTCTAAAAAGATGTTGTCGCCAGAACAAGAGCTATGTGAGGAACATTATCATAAGACTACAAGAATACTGCCTTCAGGTCGATTTGAAGTTAAACTTCCATTTAAGTCGGATCCAAGCGTTTGGGCAATTCATTCGAGATAGCCAAACGCCGATTTCTGTACCTCATATTTGTTGGAAGTGATAGAAGGATTTTCCTCTCACTTAAAACTGCTGCGAGTGTTCGTTTACATGGTCCGCTTTATAAAGAAGTGTAAAAAATTAGTAGTTAGTTCTGATAATGTACCTTCACCTGCCGAATATCAAGACGCTTTTAATAAAATTGTCCAGATAGTCCAAGAGCACGAGTATCAAGAGGAAATTAAAAATGTTAGAAAAAATCTTGTTGTTAGCCCAAGCCTACAGAGCCTAAGTCCGTTTGTCCATGAAACCTCTCAGGCTGGGCTTACCTTTTCGTTGTTGCGGGACGGGGGGCGACTAGCTCCTATTTCGTACGATGCCAAGTTTCCAGTACTTTTGACGAAGCGCTCTCAATTTGTTCAGAGCTACATCCGATACTTGCACGAGTCGAATTTTCATGTGGGTCCACGAGCACTAGTGAGTCTCTTGCGACAGCGCGTTTGGATAGTAAACGTGCAGGAAGTCGGCAGTCAGATAGTGCGGTCATGCATACGCTGTTTTAAATGCAAGCCTCATCTGATGACTAAATCATGGGAGATTTACCCTTAGATCGAGTTCGTGCTCTCCACCCGTTTTCCATATGTGGCGTGGATTTCTGTGGCCCTATTGAGACGACATTGAAAATTCGTGGTAGGCCACCATACATAGTCCATAGTCCTACATTGCCCTGTTTGTTTGTTTTGCGTCTAAAGCAGTACATTTAGAAGTAGTTTCCGATTTGTCAACTGATTCCTTTTTATTGGCTTTCCAAAGGTTCGTTGGGCGCCGAGGATGTCCGCAGATCGTGCATTGCGTCAACGCGACGAACTTCGTCGGAGCGAGTCGCCACTTCGCAGCACTGCGGCACCAGATCGAGAGCGAAGCGGACGAGCTGCGACAATACGCATCAAAAAAAGGATGCGTATTTGCGTTCATACCGCCGCGGGCTCCGCACATGGGCGGACTATGGGAGGCAGGTGTGAAGTCTGCAAAGCAACTACTCCTACGAGCGGTGGGCAGCGCGAAGTTGACCGCAGAGGAGCTGCAGACCGTCCTCGTTAGAGTCGAGGCCGTCCTGAACTAGAGGCCTCTGGGCGCCCTCAGTCAGGATCCAAGCGACGGCGAGGCTTTGACTCCCGGGCACCTGTTGACAGGCGGGCCGCTCATCGCCCCACCAGCACCGCGGACCCGGACCAGCAAGGTCTAACGTGCTTGCGGCGATGGCGGCTTGCCTCGTCAATCAACCAAACGTTTTGGCAGCGTTGGTCCCGGGAGTACGTCTTGGGCCTACAGGCGCGGTCGAAGTGGCAGCGGGAGCAGGAGGACGCCAGAAAGGGCGATCTGGTCCTGGTCGCCGAGGACAACCAGCCGCCCCAGCAGTGGAGCACCGCCAAGGTCGTCGAGACTCACGCCGGCGCGGACGGAAGCGTCAGGGTCGCCGACGTCAGGACGACTAGAGGAGCAGTATTCAGGAGAGCAGTCCACAAGCTGGCGAGGTTGCCAGTAGTTGAAGCATAATGAAGGCCTTTAACGGGGCCGGTGTATAATTAATTAATTAAGTGGAATGTTATGAAGTCTAGTATAAGTTAGTTTAGGGCGGAGCGGGAGCGCAAGTAAAGCTCTCACTTGCGCTCTCCCATGAATTCGCCCCGCTTCGTCGCACTAGATAAGCTAGGCTTAAGTTTTTGTTGATATGAATATAATCGAATTTATAACGTTAAACAGAGTGCACGCATTTCTCGTTTTGTTAGTTGCTATATTTAATTTTACAGCCACCTTTTTGCCTTTCGGTTTTTTCGCGACGAGATAAAATAATCTCAATTAACAAAAGGAGTACGCCTCCTTTTCACCTAAACTTTATTTTACATATCAAATTATAAATTTCGCATCAAAATTTTAGGTTTCATAATTTTATAAGTATTGGAATAAATAACAATCCAGCAGGAATGCTAAATGAAAAGTTTATAATTCCTCTAAAGAATGAAAAGGTACAACTCCTCTAAAAGTGGTCCGATGTGACTGAATTTTGTTCTGTGGTCATAAATTAGACAGTGAAACAGTTTTGATCCCCAACCGTTAAGACGAATGAGTAGTGGACTGTAGAGTTATATGTTCTTGTCAGTTTCGCTGTCTTATTGGTACTAAGAAAATTTACATTTGTAGAACTTAACGATAGGTGTGTGTGTGCATACATGTTGTGGATTCTAAAGCTAGTACGTATAGAAAATATAAAGATGACAATATGGGATAACTTATAAACTATGTATCGATAGTCCATTCCTAAACATCCCGGGCCACCCTGAAACACGGTTTCTGAACTGAGTAGTTTCGCAATTTTCGTTATTGGCCGGGTTTTGAGCCGGATGATCCTGACTGCTCGAACCATATTGTCCTTTCCTTGGAAAGTGTCGATCCCCTTCGCTAGTTGCCATGATGCTGGTGGTGTGTTGGACTCCTTGACGAGCACAACGCTGCCGATCGAAATGTTAGGGGTTGTCGTGGTCCGCTTAGGACGCTGCTGATGCTTCGCCTCTGCTGACAACTGCAAAGGTTGGATTTGTCCACCCACTCTTAGCAGGTTGTCCTTGCCGATGATTGGTGAGAGCTTGACCAATTGAGATTGGTTCCCTAGAGCCTTGTTTGCGCGTAGTAACTGGATCTCCTGTTGAAAACCAGCTTGAGCTTGTTGCAGCCATCGAATCCTTGCTGCTTTGATCTCATCAAACTTTAGAGAGTTCGATGTTTGTTTCGAAGATGGGTGCTTCATGCGATGAATGAAGCGCAAAACGTAAGCAAGTGTGTGTATAAGCTTCAGCCAAGATGAGTTGCGATTGGGAAGCTTATCCCATGGGTTGTCCGTCGTGACATTCGTCTGCGCAGCTAGGCAGGTAGTTTTGGTAGTTATTTTTCAACCTTTCCAAGAATTTTTCCTTGTCCCTCAGCCATGAAGGACCCTTCCACCATAATTGGAAGTCAATGAGCTCGGATACTCCCAAGCCACGGGATGCGCAATCCGCTGGGTTCGATTTTGAGTCTACATGCCGCCATGCATGCTTCGGGATGGTTTCGAGGATTTCTGAAGTGCGGTTTCCAACAAAAGTCTTGAGTTGGGCTGGTAAATACGATAACCATGACAGGACTATCGTCGAATCACTCCATGCGTAAATCGTTACGTCGTTGTTCATTAGTCCAGCTTTTATGGTAGAAGTTGACTCAGTAGAAGTGCGCCACATAGTTCCAGGCGCGGCAAAGACTGCTGCTTCAAAGGTGCCACTCTTGTTTTTGCTGCAAGTATGGCGACCGAAATGGTTCCATCGTCGTTAACCATTCGGCTAGGATATTTCGATAGGTTTACATTGTACGACAATGTGTCCTCTCCAGGGTGCCAATGCAGCCCTAGCACTTTGACTGGTGATTGTGAGGAATCCGTGTTATCCTCCGATTCGATGCGTTTGGTATTCGATACCCATTTCCCGAGCTCTAGGTTAGCACAGGACATCAGTTGGACGAGTTCGTCCCTGTTGCGTAGCAGCTCATCCTCACTATTTGCTCCAGTGAGCACGTCGTCGACATAGAAATCTTCCAACCCGATTTTTGCTGCATTCGGAAACTCGTTCTTATGGTCAGCAGCTAGTTGCTCTAGCACTCTGACTGCTAGAAATGGTGCGCATGATGTTCCATACGTCACCGTGCATAGTTGGAAGTGCTTGATAGGATCTGACGGATCCTCTCTCCATACGATTCTCTGATAGTCTCTATGTTTTTCGCTCACCCATATTTGACGGAACATCTTGACTATGGCTGAAAAGACGTATTTGTACATACGGAATCGCAAGCACACAGCAAATAAGTCTCGCTGAATACTCGGTCCGATCGAGAGCGTGTCGTTTAAAGCCATGCCTTTGGCGTCTTGATATGATCCGTCGAAAACCACTCGAAGTTTCCGACCCAATACGGGATGATGTGGCAGGTAGAAATTACTACCCTTGGGAATTTCGCTCGGTGAGATTTCTCGCATATGTCCTAGCTCCTGGTATTCCCTCATGAACTTTACGTAGTCGTTACGTAATTGTTGATTCTGTGCTAAACGTCGTTCAACAGATTTGAACCTCTGCAGCGCTCCTTGAAGTGTATCTGCGAATTGTGTTTCGGATACTTTAAACGGAAGTTCCACGATGTACTTGCCTTGTTCGTCTCGAGTGTGTGTTGCAAGAAAGTGTTTCTCCACCTCCTCGTCTTCAGGTTGAACTTCTGCCTTGCGTTGTATGCTCTCCAGCTCCCAGAACCTTCTGAGATAAGCATCGATGTCGATTGTCGTTGTGAGTGCCGTAGCGTAGTGAAAGCAGTGATGTAATTACCCATCCGAAAATTGATGATATAGCAATGAGCTTTCCTTTGTTGTCGTAGATCTTTCTCCCAGTTATAACACTCCAAACGTGTTCGCTGCCCAAAAGAATGTCAATTGGGGCATTCGTGCTAAATTGCGAATCTGCCAATTGCAGATCGTTGAAAACTTGAAGTACAGACGCGTCGATGGTCTGCCTTTCCAATGATGTTGTAATCTTTCCAAGCACGTGAGCCTGGACTACCAGCTGATCTTGCGAAATACGGGATTGGATGCTTATAGTGCTGCATCCCCTTGTAGTGTCTGCTTTGGTTGATGAAATTCCCGAAACCAGTATGCGTGATGGCGTACGAGCCAAACCAAGTGTTTGTATACAGCGTTCAGATATATACGACAGTTCTGAACCCGTGTCCAATAGGAGTCGGCATGCAACCAAATCTCCCTTTGCGTTGCGAACGTTGACCATGACCGTAGGCAAGGTGCTCCTGTTCCATCCAGTTGATTGTTGTGAATTTGCACTGCCTTGTGCACATACAATTGCTGCAGAACCTTCTGCTTGTGCGATGTGACTCGTAGCCACCGTTGAGATGTGTGCGCTAGGATCCTCCTGATCCTCACCAGTTTGAGCGATTGTTCCAATAGCCTGTTGCGTGCGTTGCAGATGCAACAGTGAGTGATGCTGACCTTTACATTGTCTGCACTTGAACGTCGATTTGCATTTTCTGACCCCATGACCAGGATTCAGGCAATTGTAACACAGAGCGTTTTCCTTGGCAAACGAAAACCTCTGTCCTGCTGACATATCCAGGAATTGTTGGCATCCATACAGACGATGCTCTGTAGAATGACATTTGCTGCACTTGTTTCCTTCAAGTACAACCAGCGAATATGTGACCTTCCTTGTCTTGTCACCGATTGAGGCTGTAGTCTTGCCTCCGATTGTTTCACGCTTGCTTTAGTTCCTCGCAACGTGCATCCAAAAATTTGAAGAATTCCTCCAGTGTGGGTGAGTCTGTCTCCACACTGCGCTCGATCCACCTGCGTCGAGTATCTGCATCCAGCTTCTCCAGCGTCAAGTAGATGATCCAACAATCTCGTCCTGTTTCCTCTATGGCATCCAAACCACGCACTATTTCATTGGCGCCGTCTGACACCTTCCGTAATGTTGTTGTATCCGACCTTGTTGTTGTTGGCAGCTTCATAAACTGCTCCAATAGTGAATTCACGATGTGCCGTGGACGATTATATCTTTCATTAAGTCGCTCCCACGCAGTGTTGTAAGCTGAATCCGCAATAGCCAAATGTCGTACCAGATTCGCAGCCTCGTCGATCAGAAGAGATTTCAAATGATGAAATTTGTGCGTATTTGTCAAATTCGCCTTGTTGTGAATTGTGCTCTCATATATGTCTTTGAAGGCTGGCCACTCTGAATAATTGCCAGCGAATCGTTTAATTTGAATTTTAGGCAATTCGCTTTGAGCTGATGCCCCTACCATTTGAGCACTACCTGAATTCGCCGCGTAGGCGTCTCCTCCTTCAGGTCTCGACATGTTTGCAGTGGCTCGATTTGCCGCCAACTGCTCGAAGAGTTGTTGTTGTTGTAGCAAACTTATTATTGCGTCGTTGTTTTGCAGCACGCCGCTGCCGTTTTCACTGATCCCAATTGATGGACTAGGTCTTGTACCTACCATCGCCGAAAGTAATGCATCTGCCCTTAGATATTTTTCCTCGTAGAATCTGTTGTCGCTCCGAATCCACATAGCCATCTACTTCGTCGAGCATAGCTATTTCATCACCAAATCTATTGAATTCTTTCCATGTTGTGTCGAGATGCTTCAGCCGCGAAGACACCTCTGCCCGTGTGGCGTTCGAATTTTGCTCGTCCTCAGCCCAAGCCAAGCTCCGTGTGATATTGGCCTTGAGTCTGGCGCGCCCTTTTGTCAATGCTTTTAATTGCTCCATGCCGAGAAACAATTACAAATGAGAACCAATGCACAGAAAACTACAAAACAAATCCGGATGCGAAGGACCAAACAATGATCCCCAACCGTTAAGACGAATGAGTAGTGGACTGTAGAGTTATATGTTCTTGTCAGTTTCGCTGTCTAATTGGTACTAAGAAAATTTACATTTGTGGAACTTAACGATAGGTGTGTGTGTGCATACATGTTGTGGATTCTAAACCTAGTAGGTATAGAAAAGTATATAGATGACAATATGGGATAACTTATAAACTATGTATCGATAGTCCATTCCCAAACAAGTTTGGCATTCAAAATTTTTGAAAATTCTTTCTTGAACTGGCGGTACGGAAATATGACATTTTTGGGGGTGGTAGGGGGCGTGGCACAAACTTGAAACAAACGGGGCCTGCGTTTTATTTGCAGGAGTCATAGTGCCAAAATTTAGAGCAGTGTCGCTTATAGTCTTTAAGATCCACGAGTTCACTCGGACAGATAACTAGAGACGACAAAAATAAAAAAGAAAGGAGGTCTCATCTTTTTCACCAAAACTTTATTTTCCCTATCAAAGATAGACTTCCCAACAAAATTTTAGGTTGCATCTAATATATAAAATTCTCGTGTCACAGTTTTCGTTGCCATACTCCTCCGAAACGGCTTGACCGATTTTGATGAAATTTTTTGTGCTTATCCGGTATCTATGAGAATCGGCCAACATCTATTTTTCATCCCCCTAAATGTTAGGGGTAGTCCACCCCTAAATTTTTATTTTTATTTTTTAGACAAAATTTTTAATTTCTCTTTTTTTATGATATAAAATACAAAAATACATACAATCCTCAATTTTCACCCTTCTACGATCAACTGTTCTGTTCAATATATATATATTCATATATTCAACATATGCCCAACACGATCCGTTCAGGGTATTATGTTCGGACTACAATGGTCTCTACCACATCTTGTCACTTTGCTCCACTAACAATCTTAAATCGCTTATATAAACCGCCTTATCTGTGCAACACTCTTCCTCGTGGTATCTTTCTCCTAATCCTCGTTTATCTATCTCGGATCTATTCCCGCGATTCGAGCCGTACGTTACGCGGCAGCGTCCCTCGGTCGGTTGGACGGGAGGTGGGCCGCGCAAAAAAAAAAATAAAACAAGAAAGGAAAGCTAACTTCGGGCGGAGCCGAAGTTAATACACCCTTGCAGTTGAGTCGCAGTCCGCTAGGTGGCGCCACGCATCTTTAATTATTAGGTATATAGCGGATCGTATATAGTTGGCCGATCCTTATAAAATTTGGCATATCGAATTATTTGGACAATAGAGTTATCCATTGAAACTCCTATCCTTCTAACTTGAAAAACAACCATGTTATAGCATTTCCGATCAATCAGTTATATGGCAGCTATAGGATATAGTCGGCTGATCCTTATGAAATTCGACAAATCAGATTGTTTTTCCCAAAATAGAATCTGTACCAAATCCCATCTTTCTAACTTAAATAACACCAAAGTTATGCCAATTTCGATCGTTCTATGACAGCTATAGGATATAGTCGGCCGATCCTTATGACATTTTGTACAAAGGATATTTTAGTCAAACATAACATGTGTGGAAAGTCCCAACCCTCTAATTTAAAAAACACCAAAGTTATGGCATTTCCGATCAATCAGTTATATGGCAGCTAAAGGATATAGTCGACCGATCCCGGCCGTACCGACTTATATACTGCCTGCAAAGGAAAGAAGGATGTGTGCAAAGTTTGAACTCGATAGCTCTAAAACTGAGAGACTAGTTTGCGTAGAAACAGACAGACGGACAGACAGACAGACGGACAGACGAACATGCTCATATCGGCTCAGGAGGTGATCCTGATCAAGAATATATATACTTTATGGAGTCGGAGATGTCTCCTTCACTGCGTTGCACACTTTTGACCAAAATTATAATACCCTCTGCAAGGGTATAAAAAAATGAAAAGTCTACAACTCCTCTAAAGAACGAAAAGTCTATAACTCCTCTAAAAATGGCCCGATTTGACTGAATTTTGTTTTGTAGTCATATATTAAACAGTGAAACAGTTTGGCATTCAAACTTTTTCAAAGTTCTTTCTTGAACTGGCGGTACCGAAATATGACATTTTTGGGGGCGGTAGGAGGCGTGGCACAAACTTGAAACAAACGGGGCCTGCGGTTTATTTGCAGGAGTCATCGTGCCAAAATTTCGAGCAGTGTCGCTTATAGTCTTTAAGATCCACGAGTTCACTCGGAAAGATAACTATAGACGACAATAACAAAACAGAAAGGAGTACGCATATTTTTCACCCAAAATTTATTTTACCTATCAAAGTATAGATTTCCCAACAAAATTTTAGGTTGCATAATTTTATAAATGTTTGAATAAATAACAATCCAGCAGGAATGCACAATGAAAAGTCTATAACACCTCTAAAGAATGAAAAGTCTCATCTAAAACTCCTCTAAAATCGGTCCGATTTGACTGAATTTTGTTCTGGGGTCATAAATTATACAGTGAAAAAGTTTGGCATTAAAACTTTTTTAAAATAATTTTTTGAACTGGCGGTACCGAAATATGACTTTTTTGGCGTCGGTAGGGGGCGTGGAACAATTTCACGTATTTGCATAATTTTATAAGTGTTGAAATAAATAACAATCCAGCAGGAATACAAAATGAAAAGTGTAAAACTCCTCTAAAGAATGAAAAGTCTCCTTTAAAACTTCTCTAAAATCGGTCCGATTTGACTGAATTTTTGTTTGGCATTAAAACTTTTTCAAAATACTTTCTTGAACTGGCGGTATCGAAATGGCGGCACAAACTTGACAGAAACGGGGCCTGCGTTTTATTTGCAGGAGTCATCGTGCCAAAATTTAGAGCAGAGTCGCTTATAGTCTTTAAGATCCACGAGTTCACTCGGACAGATAACTAGAGACGACAATAACAAAAAAGAAAGGAGTACGCATCCTTTTCACCCAAACTTATTTTACCTATCAAAGAATAGATTTCCCATCAAAATTTTAGGTTTCATAATTTTATAAGTGTTGGAATAAATAACAATACAGAAGGAATGCAAAATCACTTCCTCTCTTTATCTTAAAGCGCACGGGCGTGTTTTTTTTGTGCGCACTACGTTTTTGTCAAATTTGTAATAAGCTTTCTATAAACAATCGGTGTTTATTTCTTTACATATATAAAAACAAATTGCAATTTCTTAGATCCGTATCGCTTCGCGTGTGCAGTGATATATTTGGAGGTAAAATAATAATTTGTTTAATTTTCCTTCCAAACATAGCCCTGCTCTGCTTCTTCATCTCCTACGGTGTTGTTGCTATTCTTTTGCTTCTACTCTCGCTCAATAGAGATTCTTATCTCTATTTATTTAAATCTTACTAACTTGCTCTCTTTAATCTTCCCCTTTCGTCACCTTTCTACAGTGGTTCAAGGTTCCTCAATAATAAAATCAAATAATATTATTAAACTAATTATTAATTTTTTTAATAACTTTTAATAAATTAATTATTTAATTTTTAATAATTTTTAATAAATTAATTATTTAATTTTAAATAAATTTAAATAAATTAATTACAAAATTTTTTAATAATTATGGATTTTAAATTGGTCTGTGCGTTGAAGTCTTGCAATAAGACAATCTCGTCTTCCCAGCCTACCATCCATTGCTGTCTCTGTGAAAACGTTTTACACGCTAAGTGTGCCGGGTTCACGACCTCAGTTTCGGATACAATCTCACGTAGGTCTGGTCTCCACTTTTGCTGTGACGGTTGTCGTGCTGTTCAGGACGAAATGAGGTCGTTCATGAGGCAGACTAAAAGCGGTTTCAAGGAGTTGATTAGTGGTTTTCGAAAAATCAATGACCAACTCTGTGCGCTCGATACACAGTTTAGTAGTCTTTAACCACTAAATGAGTCTCCAAAGAGTAAGAAATCTGCTTTTTATGATGTTTACTGCTCAGCCGATAACTATGCAGCCGCTTATATCTCTGGCCACCCCAAGGGCCGACCTGAGAAAAATTCGGCTTCCGAATGTCTCGGAATCAATGAGCATTTGTCCGATATGTCCTCTGTGGAAGTCATCCCAGACCCAATAATTCAAACTCCTGTAACAGTCACCAAACAGGGCAATCAACCGTCCGGACCCCCCGTACGTACTGATGCCGCAGTATTAGTTACGGCGGCACCAAAACTCTTGCTGGTGATTCCACCATCGAAACACATTTTTGTTTCCCGGCTTGCCCCTGATACTTCTGAGATTGATATCTCGGCTTACATCAAAGCCAAAACAAAAGTCCACATAAAGGTGGTGGACATTACAAAATTTAAATATTACCATTACGATTATTATTCAAAAATTTTATTTCACTTTAAACTCATTTTTCGATGCTTGTGTGCCGTGGAAATATCCGTCCGCTTCAACGAATCCGCCTTGGTATACAAGGCACCTTATAAATTTAAAGAAGAGTTTGACTAGACTTTTAAATAAACATAGATTATCTGGCTGTACAGCTAGTTATTCAAGATACTTAGTAGCTCGGTCCAATTTCACCGTGCATAACCAAAACCCTTGCAGGTGATCCCACCATCGAAACACATTTTTGTTTCCCGGCTTGCCCCTGATAATTCGGAGATCGATATCTCGGCTTACATCAAAGCCAAAGCAAGAGCCGACATAAAGGTGGTGGATATTACAAAATTCAAATATTCTTACACCAGGCACACGCCATCTTTCAAAATACGTGTGCCCTTGCAGATGTTCAAGACGATCAGTTCCGCCAGCTTTTGGCCAGAGAACATTTTCGTCCAAGAACATTAGCCAAGTACGGTGAAAAAAAAGATAACCAAACCTGTGGGTGTAAAACTCCCACAAGTTAAGGCCACTGATCAACCTTCCACCTCATCTTCCTCAATTTCAAAAAACTAATGTCTTCATTAACACTTACCTATCAGAATACAAGAGGGTTACGTAGTAAACTACCCAAACTGTATTCTGATAGTTCTTTTTTTGCATCCCACATTATTGTATTTACAGAAACTTGGTTAAAGCCGAAGATCTTAAGCTCCGAAGTTTTTCCTAGTAGGTACACCACTTTTAGATGTCATAGAACTTTGCGAAGGGGAGGAGGAGTACTAATTTCTGTAGACTCCAAATTCGCTTCTGAAGAGGTAAAATCACAAAAGTTTGGTGACATTGAATTTATTTGCATCAAAATCACTTTGTCCGATCAATCTTTGTATGTTACCTGTTCGTACATACCACCTTCGTCCGAACCGCCAACATACTGGCAACATTTGTCCGCTATTCGTTTGGTTTTCGATCGTCTGTCTGATGGTGACCAGCTGATAGCTCTGGGTGACTTTAATATCCCAGAACTTATGTGGTAAAATGTTGATAATTCACCGTCTTTACAGCTTAACTCCCACCATGACTTCCCTGAGGGCATGTTCGACATGTCACTCGGGCAAATTAACCACGTTAGAAATTCTTTAGGTCGGTTGTTGGACTTATGTTTCGTTTCTGATCCTGATGGAATTACTCTTTCCAGAACTTTGCCCCTTTCTAACCCTGAGGATCCATATCATCCCACTCTTGAGGTTTCAATCGAAAATAATTACTTTATTGACCTTAAGTCTACAGTTAAATCTCAGAAAGTTCGTTTCTTTCGTAAGGCTGACTTACTAAGGCTGATTTACTGGCATGCGAGGATATAAACACCGCATTACAAAAATTTTATTATACTTTCAACATATTTTTCGACGCTTGCGTGCCGTGGAAATATCCGTCCGCTTCAACGAATCCGCCTTGGTATACAAGGCACCTTATAAATTTAAAGAATAGTATGAGTAGACTTTTAAACAAACATAGATTATCTGGCTGTACAGTTAGTTATTCAAGATACTTAGTAGCTCGGTCCAATTTCACCGTGCATAACGCAGAATGTTATAGGAGTTATATTCGCCGCTGCAGGATTCAGTTTACTCAGGATCCGAAGCAGTTTTATAACTTTGTAAACCCTAAGCGTAAACATGTATCTTTTAATCAAGGATTACAACATCTTTTATCACGGATGGCTTCCGGAATGGCTTACAAACAGACGTCATATACACTGACTTCAGTAAAGCATTTGACTCTGTTAACCATTCGCTTCTTATAAGTAAACTCAGTCTTTTGGGATTCCCAACTGATCTTCTTATGTGGATTTCGAGGGAGAACCCAACGTGCTTTTGCGCGGTTCCCACTGCATACGTACAGCCCACCTCCCGTCCAACCGACCGAGGGACGCTGCCGCGTAACGTACGGCTCGAATCGCGGGAATAGATCCGAAATAGATAAGCGAGGATTAGGAGAAAGATATTACGAGGAAGAGTGTTGCATAGATAAGGCGGTTAATATAAGCGATTTAAGATTGTTAGTAGAGCAAAGTGATAAGATGTGGTAGAGACCATTGTAGTCCGAACATAATACCCTGAACGGATCGTGTTGGGCATATGTCGAACTACAATGGCTGAGGAGTAGAGGACGAAAGTTTCTGGTCGTTCGACTAGGAATGTTAAAGTTTAAACGTGTTAGTAAATGCTGGCTGTCTATATTTCCATAAATAAGATTATATAGAAACATGACACCCAGCATCGTTCTACGATTTGTTAATGTTGGTAAGTTGATTAGTAAAAGTCTACTATGATAAGAGGGGAGGTACAGATTTGCATCCCAATTAAGTCCCCTAAGAGCAAAAGTAAGGAAGTTTTTTTGTACAGATTCAATGTGATCTTGGTGTACTCCATATTGAGGACTCCAGACACACGATCCATACTCAAGAATCGGACGGACCAGTGATGTATATAATGTTTTAGTTATGTACGGGTCATTAACTAAACCCTCTTGTATTCTGATAGGTAAGTGTTAATGAAGACATTAGTTTTTTGAGATTAAAGAAGATGAGGTGGAAGGTTGATCAGTGGCCTTAACATGTGGGAGTTTTACACCCACAGGTTTGGTTATCTTTTTTTTCACCGTACTTGGCTGATGTTCTTGGACGAAAATGTTCTCTGGCCAAAAGCTGGCGGAACAGATCGTCTTGAACATCTGCAAGGGCACACGTATTTTGAAAGATGACGTGTGCCTGGTGTAAGAATATTTGAATTTTGTAATATCCACCACCTTTATGTCGGCTTTTGCTTTGGCTTTGATGTAAGCCGAGATATCAATCTCCGAAGTATCAGGGGCAAGCCGGGAAACAAAAATGTGTTTTGATGGTGGGATCACCTGCAAGGGTTTTGGTGCCGCCGTAACTAATACTGCGTCATCAGTGCGTACCGGGGGTCCAGACGGTTTATTACCCTGTTTGGTGACTGTTACAGGAGTTTGAATTATTGGGTCTGGGATCACTTGAAGCGATGCCACAGAGGACATATCGGACAATTGCTCATTGAGTCCGAGACATTCGGAAGCCGAATTTTTCTCAGGTCCGGCCCTTGGGGTGGCCAGAGATATAAGCGGCTGCATAGTTGTCGGCTGAGCAGGCTGAAGATTATTCGACCCGAGCACATCACTAAAAGCTGATTTCTTACACTTTGGAGACTCATTTAGTAGTTGAAGACTACTAAACTGTGTATCAAGCGCACAGAGTTGGTCATTGATTTTTCGAAAACCACTAATCAACTCCTTGAAACCGCTTTTAGTCTGCCTCATGAACGTCCTCATTTCGTCCTGAACAGCACGACAACCGTCACAGCAAAAGTGGAGTCCAGACCTACGCGAGATTGCATCCGACACTGAGGCCGTTAACCCGGCACACTTAGCGTGTAAAACGTTTTCACAGAGCCAGCAATGGATGGTAGGCTGGGAAGACGAGATTGTCTTATTGCAAGACTTTAATGCACAGACCAATTTAAAATCCATAATTATTAAAAATTTGAATAATTAATTTATTAAAAATTATTTAAAATTAAATAATTAATTTATTAAAAATTATTAAAAATTTAAATAACTAATTTATTAAAAATTATTAAAAAAATTAATAATTAATTTAAAAATATTATTTTATTTTATTAATGAGGAACCTTGAACCACTGTACCAAGGAAACGAGAAGGGGAGATTAAAGAGAGCAGTTAGTGCAAGTTAGTAAGATTTAAAGAAATAGAGATAAGAATCTCTATTGAGCGAGAGTAGAAGCAAAAGAATAGCAACAACACCGTAGGAGATAAAGAAGCAGAGCAGGGCTATGTTTGGAAAGTAAGTTAAATAAATTATTATTTTACCTCCAAATATATCACTGCACACGCGAAGCGATACGGATCTAAAAAATTGCAATTTGTTTTTATATCAGTAAAGAAATAAACACCGATTTTTTATAGAAAGCTTATTGCAAATTTTACAAAAACGCAGTGCGCACAAAAAAAACACGTCCGTCCGCTTTAAGATAAAGAGAGGAAGTTTTCTTTAAAGATGTTACCTCGCGTTTAGTCCGCGCCACATCGGGGGTGCCCCAAGGAAGTCATCTTGGACCCCTACTTTTGACACTGTTTATTAACGACTTGCCCCTTGCCTTAACTAATTCACTGGTACTTATGTACGCTGATGATGTTAAGCTATGCCTTCAGTATAAATTCACTAGCGCCCAGTCTAGACTTCAATCGGATCTGGATAATCTTCAAAATTGGTGTTTAGCAAATAATCTAAAGCTTAATGGATCGAAATGTAAACTCATGTCTTTTTACCGATCTAGTCCTCACCAGGCTATGTTCTTTCTCTATGGGAACGCCTTAGAACGATTAACTCAGGTTAACGACCTAGATTGTCCTATTGGATTTGAGACTTAAATTTACCGACCATATATCTACCATGGTTAATAAAGCTATGGGTGTGCTTGGTTTTATTAAAAGATGGTCAAAAGAATTTAATGACCCGTACATAACTAAAACGTTATATACATTACTGGTCCGTCCGATTCTTGAGTATGGATCGTGTGTCTGGAGTCCTCAATATGGAGTACACCAAGATCACATTGAATCTGTACAAAAAAACTTCCTTACTTTTGACCTTAGGGGACTTAATTGGGATGCAAATCTTTACCTCCCCTCTTATCATAGTAGACTTTTACTAATCAACTTACCATCATTAACAAGCCGTAGAACGATGCTGGAAATTCCAAGTACCTTTACTGCTTCTTCTTCTCGTTCGGTGCTGGATTCGCGTCTGCAGATACGTGATGAATTGGACACCCACTTGTCGAGTTCCAATTTGGCGTGTGAAATGAGTTCTAATAACTCATTCCTAATAGCTATTAGCTCATTCTCGTTGTTCGATCCAGTAAGTACATCGTCTACGTAGAAGTCCTCCAATAGGATTTTCGATGCAGTAGGATATTTCTCCTTGTGATCATATGCCAGTTGTTCTAACACTCGTACAGCCAGGTAGGATGCACAAGCGGTTCCATAAGTTACAGTGTCTAATTGATAGTGCTTAAGAGGCGCTGATGGATGCTCTCGCCAAACAGTACGTTGATATTTTTGATGATCGGGGCTTACCCAAATTTGGCGAAACATTTTAACAATATCTGCGGAGAATACGTATCTATACATTCTGAAGCGTAGGCATACGGAAAAGAGATTGCGTTGAATACTAGGCCCAATGTGTAATACGTCATTTAGTGCAACTCCGTTGGCGTCCTTAAATGACCCGTCGAATACGACCCTAAGTTTTCGCCCAACTATAGGATGATGCGGCAAATAGAAGAAATTGCCTGAATCGAAGCTTGGTGTTCGGATTTCTTGCATATGGCCGAGACTGATGTATTCCTGCATAAACTTGATGTACTTTTCTCGTAAATCCTGATTGCGCTGTAGTTGTCTTTCTACAGCCATGAAGCGGGATTGCGCTCCCTGGAACGTGTCTGCAAATTTCGGGTTTGCTATTTTGAAAGGTAGCTCGACTATATACCCTCCAGCGTCATCCCTTTTGTGAGTTTCGAGGAAATGTTTTTCCACCTTGTCTTCGTCGGGATCCTTGTGTGCGTAGCTTACTTCTTCTATCTCCCAAAATCGTTGTAGTGTAGTGTCAATGTTGCATGTGGAGAATAGAGTTGTAGTTGTTGGAGACTGATTAACTCCAACCGATGTGGTGACCCATCCAAATATTGAAGATATGGCAATCAGATTGCCCATATTGTCGGGCATCTTTTGGCCGGTTAGGGTGGCCCAAACGTAGTCGCTCCCCAATAAAATGTGATCCAACAAGATGTGATCTTACTTAGAACGTGTGCGGTAATCTTAAGAGTGTTGTCCGAAACTCTAGATTTGAGATGCAGCTGAGTGACCCCTCTGGTTGCCTCAGCCTTGATGGCAGAAATTCCTGACACTAGAATTCGTGATGATGAACGTGCTAGCCCAAGTGCGTTGATGCAACGTTCCGAAATGTATGACAATTCAGATCCACTGTCGAATAGTAGCCGGCAGCTTGTATATATCCCATTTGCGTTTTGGACATATACCAATGCAGTCGGCAGCGTGCTTTGGCGACGCCCATAATTGTTTGAAATTGCTACAGAGCCTTGTGCGTCTGCAGCCGATTGTGAGCCGTAAGCTCGGGCGATGTGACTCACTGTCACCGATGTAGTGTGAGGAGCGTCCTGATTACGCTGGTCCTCCTTTCCTGTTGACACGGTCTGTGCCGTATCCTGCGAACTGGTCGTGGTTGCTGCAAAGCCTTGCGCGTTTGCAGCCTGTTGTACATGCAATAAAGTATGATGCCGAGCATGGCATATCCTACAGTTGAATTTCAAACAGTTGAAACATACCGATTTCTCTTTTGCCGTTGCTCTTCGTTGTTCACAACTTAGCGCCAGAAAATCCGCAGATCCAACCAGATCGGGTCCGTTCATGTTGCCCTTGACGCCATTGCTTCTCTCGACAAATTGCTTGATCTTGCCATCCCCTATGCTTTGTCGTTGACTGAGTTCAAACTCCTCACAGCGGGTATCCAGGAACTTGAACAAATTCTAGGTTGTTGGTGAGTTTAGATAGCGGCTGTCCTCGATCCATTTGTGACGTGTTTCCGCATCCATTTTTTGCAAAATTAGAAAAATGATCCAGCAATCACGTGTGTTTTCCCCAATTGCGTCCAATGCACGAACTATTTCGTTTGCTCCATCCGTCCAGTTCGTTTGTTCCAGTAGCTTTGTGAACTGTTCCAATAATGAAAACACAATATGGCGTGGTCTGTCGTACCTCTCGTTTAAACGCGACACGGCTGTTTCATATGCGCTGTCAGTAATTGGCAAATGTGCAATTAGATTCGCTGCTTCATCAGTCAGTAGTGATTTCAAATAGTGAAACTTCTGTGTATCTGATAATTGTCGCTTCTTATGGATAGTGCTTTTATAGATATCCCAAAATGCCGGCCATTCCTTGTAGTCTCCCGAAAAGCGATTGATTTGAATTTTCGGTAGTTCATTATGCGCTGCTACCGCGTTCATTGCGTCATCTTGTGAAATAGGTGTACTTGCTGCTTCAGAAACAGCCATTCGTTCTAGTTGTTGTTGTTGTAGTAACCGTAAAAGTGCATCTCTTTCCTGAGACAAGTAACTCCCTTGCCCTCAGGTACCTTCCTTCGTACTCCTCGTAGTCGTTGGCTGGATCTACGTACACATCGACCGCATCGTGAAGCGATATCTTGTCGCCAATCTTCTCGAATTCGCTCCATGCCAAATCCAGTCGATCCAACAAGACATCGATTCCATCCTTCGTTTGTGTTGCAGGTAAACGCTCAGCTAAGGACACGATCCTCGTGATCGTACCCTTCAGTCTGCGGCGGCCTACAACCAGCAACTTGTATTCCTCCATTTAAGGCAATACTCCGTGTAGTGGTGAATTATTCCTCCAGTCAATCCCGCTCGAAGGACCAATATTTTACTTTGGTCAGAAATGAAACTCCTTCTCAGTGGACGGTATATGAATTTTGTGGTGTTTATTGATTGACGGTTAAGAAATAACTGAACAAACTAAATGCGACGCAGCGCATTGATGCCTTAGGTATACATACATGGATTTACATATGTGTGAGAAAGGGAAATTATTAAGTATATAAGAAAATGGCGGCGCGTCGATCAGCGTTGCCATGGTTATTTGTATATAGAACTTCTTACAATATGATTAAGGGGAAATGAGATTCATGTTGCCTAATTCTCAGAAGCATGAATAGTTACAAAGTTGCACAAATGCATTCCGTTCCTCAACAGGAATAAATAACAATCCAGCAAGCATGCAAAATGAAAAGCCTATAACTCCTCTAAAGAATGAAAAGGTATAACTCCTCTAAAAGTGGTCCGATTTGACTGAATTTTTTTCTGTGGTCATAAATTAGACAGTGAAACAGTTTGGCATTCAAATTTTTTCAAAGTACTTTCTTGCACTGGCGGTACCGAAATATGACATTTTTGCGGTCGGTAGGAGGCGTGGCACAATCTTGAAACAAACGGGGCCTGCGTTTTATTTGGAGTCATCGTGCCAAAATTTAGAGCAGTGTCTCTTATAGTCTTTAAGATCCACGAGTTCATTCGGACAGATAACTAGAGGCGACAATAACAAAACAGAAAGGAGTACGCATCTTTTTCACCCAAACTTTATTTTACCTATTAATGTATAGATTTCCCATCAAAATTTTAGGTTTCATAATTTTATAAGAGTTGGAATAAATAACAATCCAGCAGGCATGCAAAATGAAAAGCCTAGAACTCCTCTAAAGAATAAAAAAGGTATAACTCCTCTAAAAGTGGTCCGATTTAACTGAATTTTGTTCTGTGGTCATAAATTGGACAGTGAAACAGTTTGGCATTCAAATTTTTTCAAAGTACTTTCTTGCACTGGCGGTACTGAAATATGACATTTTTGGGGGAGGTAGGGGGCGTGGCACAAACTTGAAACAAACGGGGCCTGCGTTTTATTTGCAGGAGTCATCGTGCCGAAATTTAGAGCAGTGTCGCTTATAGTCTTTAAGATCCACGAGCTCACTTGGACAGATAACTAGAGATGACAATAACAAAAAAGAAAGGAGTACGCATCTTTTTCACCCAAACTTTATTTTACCTATCAAAGAATAAATTTTCCATCAAAATTTTAGGTTTCATAATTTTATAAGTGTTGGAATAAATAACAATCCAGCAGGCATGCAAAATGAAAAGTCTATAACTCCTCTAAAAAATGAAAAGGTATAACTCCTCTAAAAGTGGTCCGATTTAACTGAATTTTGTTCTGTGGTCATAAATTAGACAGTGAAACAGTTTGGCATTCAAATTTTTTCAAAGTACTTTCTTGCACTGGCGGTACTGAAATATGACATTTTTGGGGGAGGTAGGGGGCGTGGCACAAACTTGAAACAAACGGGGCCTGCGTTTTATTTGCAGGAGTCATAGTGCCAAAATTTAGAGCAGTGTCTCTTATAGTCTTTAAGATCCACGAGTTCATTCGGACATATAACTAGGGACGACAATAACAAAACAGAAAGGAGTACGCATCTTTTTCACCCAAACTTTATTTTACCTCTCAAAATATAGATTTCCCATCAAAATTTTAGGTTTCATAATCTTACAAGTGTTGGAATAAATAACAATACAGCAGGAATGCAAAATGAAAAGTCTATAACTCCTCTAAAGAATGAAAAGGTATAACTCCTCTAAAAGTGGTCCGATTTAACTGAATTTTGTTCTGTGGTCATAAATTAGACAGTGAAACAGTTTGGCATTCAAATTTTTTCAAAGTACTTTCTTGCACTGGCGGTACTGAAATATGAGATTTTTGGGGGAGGTAGGGGGCGTGGCACAAACTTGAAACAAACGGGGCCTGCGTTTTATTTGCAGGAGTCATAGTGCCAAAATTTAGAGAAGTGTCGCTTATAGTCTTTAAGATCCACGAGTTCACTCGGACAGATAACTAGAGACGACAATAACAAAAAAGAAAGGAGTACGCATCTTTTTCACCCAAACTTTATTTTACCTATCAAAGAATAGATTTTCCATCAAAATTTTAGGTTTCATAATTTTATAAGTGTTGGAAAAAATAACAATACAGCAGGAATGCGAAAAGAAAAGTCTATAACTCCTCTAAAAAGTGTCCCGATTTGACAAAATTTTTCAAAATACTTTCTTGAACGGGCGGTACCGAAATATGACATTTTTGGGGAAGGTAGGGGGCGTGGCACAAACTTGAAACAAACGGGGCCTGTGTTTTATTTGCAGGAGTCATAGTGCCAAAATTTAGAGCAGTGTCTCTTATAGTCTTTAAGATCCACGAGTTCATTCGGACATATAACTAGGGACGACAATAACAAAACAGAAAGGAGTACGCATCTTTTTCACCCAAACTTTATTTTACCTCTCAAAATATAGATTTCCCATCAAAATTTTAGGTTTCATAATCTTACAAGTGTTGGAATAAATAACAATACAGCAGGAATGCAAAATGAAAAGTCTATAACTCCTCTAAAGAATGAAAAGGTATAACTCCTCTAAAAGTGGTCCGATTTAACTGAATTTTGTTCTGTGGTCATAAATTAGACAGTGAAACAGTTTGGCATTCAAATTTTTTCAAAGTACTTTCTTGCACTGGCGGTACTGAAATATGAGATTTTTGGGGGAGGTAGGGGGCGTGGCACAAACTTGAAACAAACGGGGCCTGCGTTTTATTTGCAGGAGTCATAGTGCCAAAATTTAGAGAAGTGTCGCTTATAGTCTTTAAGATCCACGAGTTCACTCGGACAGATAACTAGAGACGACAATAACAAAAAAGAAAGGAGTACGCATCTTTTTCACCCAAACTTTATTTTACCTATCAAAGAATAGATTTTCCATCAAAATTTTAGGTTTCATAATTTTATAAGTGTTGGAAAAAATAACAATACAGCAGGAATGCGAAAAGAAAAGTCTATAACTCCTCTAAAAAGTGTCCCGATTTGACAAAATTTTTCAAAATACTTTCTTGAACGGGCGGTACCGAAATATGACATTTTTGGGGAAGGTAGGGGGCGTGGCACAAACTTGAAACAAACGGGGCCTGCGTTTTATTTGCAGGAGTCATAGTGCCAAAATTTAGAGCAGTGTCTCTTATAGTCTTTAAGATCCACGAGTTCATTCGGACATATAACTAGGGACGACAATAACAAAACAGAAAGGAGTACGCATCTTTTTCACCCAAACTTTATTTTACCTCTCAAAATATAGATTTCCCATCAAAATTTTAGGTTTCATAATCTTACAAGTGTTGGAATAAATAACAATACAGCAGGAATGCAAAATGAAAAGTCTATAACTCCTCTAAAAAATGAAAAGGTATAACTCCTCTAAAAGTGGTCCGATTTGACTGAATTTTGTTCTGTGGTCATAAATTAGACATTGACACAGTTTGGCATTCAAATTTTTTCAAAGTACTTTCTTGCCCTGGCGGTACCGAAATATGACATTTTTGCGGTCGGTAGGAGGCGTGGCACAAACTTGAAACAAACGGGGCCTGCGTTTTATTTGCAGGAGTCATAGTGCCAAAATTTAGAGCAGTGTCGCTTATAGTCTTTAAGATCCACGAGTTCACTCGGACAGATAACTAGAGACGACAATAACAAAAAAGAAAGGAGTACGCATCTTTTTCACCCAAACTTTATTTTACCTATCAAAGAATAGATTTTCCATCAAAATTTTAGGTTTCATAATTTTATAAGTGTTGGAAAAAATAACAATACAGCAGGAATGCGAAAAGAAAAGTCTATAACTCCTCTAAAAAGTGTCCCGATTTGACAAAATTTTTCAAAATACTTTCTTGAACGGGCGGTACCGAAATATGACATTTTTGGGGAAGGTAGGGGGCGTGGCACAAACTTGAAACAAACGGGGCCTGCGTTTTATTTGCAGGAGTCATCGTGCCGAAATTTAGAGCAGTGTCGCTTATAGTCTTTAAGATCCACGAGCTCACTTGGACAGATAACTAGAGATGACAATAACAAAAAAGAAAGGAGTACGCATCTTTTTCACCCAAACTTTATTTTACCTCTCAAAATATAGATTTCCCATCAAAATTTTAGGTTTCATAATCTTACAAGTGTTGGAATAAATAACAATCCAGCAGGCATGCAAAATGAAAAGTCTATAACTCCTCTAAAAAATGAAAAGGTATAACTCCTCTAAAAGTGGTCCGATTTGACTGAATTTTGTTCTGTGGTCATAAATTAGACATTGACACAGTTTGGCATTCAAATTTTTTCAAAGTACTTTCTTGCCCTGGCGGTACCGAAATATGACATTTTTGGGGAAGGTAGGGGGCGTGGCACAAACTTGAAACAAACGGGGCCTGCGTTTTATTTGCAGGAGTCATCGTGCCGAAATTTAGAGCAGTGTCGCTTATAGTCTTTAAGATCCACGAGCTCACTTGGACAGATAACTAGAGATGACAATAACAAAAAAGAAAGGAGTACGCATCTTTTTCACCCAAACTTTATTTTACCTCTCAAAATATAGATTTCCCATCAAAATTTTAGGTTTCATAATCTTACAAGTGTTGGAATAAATAACAATCCAGCAGGCATGCAAAATGAAAAGTCTATAACTCCTCTAAAAACTGAAAAGGTATAACTCCTCTAAAAGTGGTCCGATTTGACTGAATTTTGTTCTGTGGTCATAAATTAGACATTGACACAGTTTGGCATTCAAATTTTTTCAAAGTACTTTCTTGCCCTGGCGGTACCGAAATATGACATTTTTGCGGTCGGTAGGAGGCGTGGCACAAACTTGAAACAAACGGGGCCTGCGTTTTATTTGCAGGAGTCATCGTGCCAAAATTTAGAGCAGTGTCTCTTATAGTCTTTAAGATCCACGAGTTCATTCGGACATATAACTAGGGACGACAATAACTAAACAGAAAAGAGTATGCATCTTTTTCACCCAAACTTTATTTTACCTATCAAAGTATGGATTTCCCATCAAAATTGTAGGTTTCATAATCTTACAAGTGTTGGAATAAATAACAATACAGCAGGAATGCAAAATGAAAAGTCTATAACTCCTCTAAAAAATGAAAAGGTATAACTCCTCTAAAAGTGGTCCGATTTGACTGAATTTTGTTCTGTGGTCATAAATTAGACAGTGACACAGTTTGGCATTCAAACTTTTTCAAAATACTTTCTTGAACGGGCGGTACCGAAATATGACATTTTTTGGGGCGGTAGGGGGCGTGGCACAAACTTGAAACAAACGGGGCCTGCAATTTATTTGGAGTCATCGTGCCAAAATTTAGAGCAGTGTCGCTTATAGTCTTTAAGATCCACGAGTTCACTCGGACAGGTAACTAGAGATAACAATAACAAAAAAGAAAGGAGTACGCATCTATTTCACCCAAACTTTATTTTACCTATCAAAGAATAGATTTCCCAATAAAATTTTAGGATTCATAATTTTATAAGTGTTGGAATAAATAACAATACAGCAGGAATGCAAAATGAAAAGTCTATAACTCCTCTTAAAAATGAAAAAGGTATTACTCCTCTAAAAGTGGTCCGATTTAACTGAATTTTGTTCTGTGGTCATAAATTAGACAGTGAAACAGTTTGGCATTCACATTTTATCAAAGTACTTTCTTGCACTGGCGGTACCGAAATATGACATTTTTGCGGTCGGTAGGAGGCGTGGCACAAACTTGAAACAAACGGGGCCTGCGTTTTATTTGCAGGAGTCATCGTGCCAAAATTTAGAGCAGTGTCTCTTATAGTCTTTAAGATCCACGAGTTCATTCGGACATATAACTAGGGACGACAATAACAAAACAGAAAGGAGTACGCATCTTTTTCACCCAAACTTTATTTTACCTATTAATGTATAGATTTCCCATCAAAATTTTAGGTTTCATAATTTTATAAGATTTGGAATAAATAACAATCCAGCAGGCATGCAAAATGAAAAGCCTAGAACTCCTCTAAAGAATAAAAAAGGTATAACTCCTCTAAAAGTGGTCCGATTTAACTGAATTTTGTTCTGTGGTCATAAATTAGACAGTGAAACAGTTTGGCATTCAAATTTTTTCAAAGTACTTTTTTGCACTGGCGGTACCGAAATATGACATTTTTGGGGGAGGTAGGGGGCGTGGCACAAACTTGAAACAAACGGGGCCTGCGTTTTATTTGCAGGAGTCATCGTGCCGAAATTTAGAGCAGTGTCGCTTATAGTCTTTAAGATCCACGAGCTCACTTGGACAGATAACTAGAGATGACAATAACAAAAAAGAAAGGAGTACGCATCTTTTTCACCCAAACTTTATTTTACCTATCAAAGAATAGATTTCCCAATAAAATTTTAGGTTTCATAATTTTATAAGTGTTGGAATAAATAACAATCCAGCAGGCATGCAAAATGAAAAGTCTATTACTCCTCTAAAAAATGAAAAGGTATAACTCCTCTAAAAGTGGTCCGATTTAACTGAATTTTGTTCTGTGGTCATAAATTAGACAGTGAAACAGTTTGGCATTCAAATTTTTTCAAAGTACTTTCTTGCACTGGCGGTACTGAAATATGACATTTTTGGGGGAGGTAGGGGGCGTGGCACAAACTTGAAACAAACGGGGCCTGCGTTTTATTTGCAGGAGTCATAGTGCCAAAATTTAGAGCAGTGTCGCTTATAGTCTTTAAGATCCACGAGTTCACTCGGACAGATAACTAGAGACGACAATAACAAAAAAGAAAGGAGTACGCATCTTTTTCACCCAAACTTTATTTTACCTATCAAAGAATAGATTTTCCATCAAAATTTTAGGTTTCATAATTTTATAAGTGTTGGAATAAATAACAATACAGCAGGAATGCGAAAAGAAAAGTCTGTAACTCCTCTAAAAAGTGTCCCGATTTGACAAACTTTTTCAAAATACTTTCTTGAACGGGCGGTACCGAAATATGACATTTTTGGGGGAGGTAGGGGGCGTGGCACAAACTTGAAACAAACGGGGCCTGCGTTTTATTTGCAGGAGTCATCGTGCCGAAATTTAGAGCAGTGTCGCTTATAGTCTTTAAGATCCACGAGCTCACTTGGACAGATAACTAGAGATGACAATAACAAAAAAGAAAGGAGTACGCATCTTTTTCACCCAAACTTTATTTTACCTATCAAAGAATAGATTTTCCATCAAAATTTTAGGTTTCATAATTTTATAAGTGTTGGAATAAATAACAATCCAGCAGGCATGCAAAATGAAAAGTCTATAACTCCTCTAAAAAATGAAAAGGTATAACTCCTCTAAAAGTGGTCCGATTTGACTGAATTTTGTTCTGTGGTCATAAATTAGACATTGACACAGTTTGGCATTCAAATTTTTTCAAAGTACTTTCTTGCCCTGGCGGTACCGAAATATGACATTTTTGCGGTCGGTAGGAGGCGTGGCACAAACTTGAAACAAACGGGGCCTGCGTTTTATTTGCAGGAGTCATCGTGCCAAAATTTAGAGCAGTGTCTCTTATAGTCTTTAAGATCCACGAGTTCATTCGGACATATAACTAGGGACGACAATAACAAAACAGAAAAGAGTACGCATCTTTTTCACCCAAACTTTATTTTACCTATCAAAGTATAGATTTCCCATCAAAATTGTAGGTTTCATAATCTTACAAGTGTTGGAATAAATAACAATACAGCAGGAATGCAAAATGAAAAGTCTATAACTCCTCGAAAAAATGAAAAGGTATAACTCCTCTAAAAGTAGTCCGATTTGACTGAATTTTGTTCTGTGGTCATAAATTAGACAGTGACACAGTTTGGCATTCAAACTTTTTCAAAATACTTTCTTGAACGGGCGGTACCGAAATATGACATTTTTGGGGGAGGTAGGGGGCGTGGCACAAACTTGAAACAAACGGGGCCTGCGTTTTATTTGGAGTCGTCGTGCCAAAATTTAGAGCAGTGTCGCTTATAGTCTTTAAGATCCACGAGTTCACTCGGACAGGTAACTAGAGATAACAATAACAAAAAAGAAAGGAGTACGCATCTATTTCACCCAAACTTTATTTTACCTATCAAAGAATAGATTTCCCAATAAAATTTTAGGTTTCATAATTTTATAAGTGTTGGAATAAATAACAATACAGCAGGAATGCAAAATGAAAAGTCTATAACTCCTCTAAAAAATGAAAAGTCTATAACTCCTCTAAAAAAAGTTCCAATTTGACTGAATTTTGTTCTGTGGTCATAAATTAGACAGTGACACAGTTTGGCATTCAAACTTTTTCAAAATACTTTCTTGAACGGGCGGTACCGAAATATGACATTTTTGGGGGAGGTAGGGGGCGTGGCACAAACTTGAAACAAACGGGGCCTGCGTTTTATTTGGAGTCATCGTGCCAAAATTTAGAGCAGTGTCGCTTATAGTCTTTAAGATCCACGAGTTCACTCGGACAGGTAACTAGAGATAACAATAACAAAAAAGAAAGGAGTACGCATCTATTTCACCCAAACTTTATTTTACCTATCAAAGAATAGATTTCCCAATAAAATTTTAGGTTTCATAATTTTATAAGTGTTGGAATAAATAACAATACAGCAGGAATGCAAAATGAAAAGTCTATAACTCCTCTAAAGAATGAAAAGTCTATAACTCCTCTAAAATGTGTCCCGATTTGACTGAATTTTGTTCTGTTGTCATAAATTAGACAGTGAAACAGTTTGGCATTCAAACTTGTTCAAAGTACTTTCTTGAACTGGCGGTACCGAAATATGACATTTTTGGGGGCGGTAGGGGGCGTGGCACAAACTTGAAACAAACGGGGCCTGCGTTTTATTTGCAGGAGCCATCGTGCCAAAATTTAGAGCACTGTCGCTTATAGTCTTTAAGATCCACGAGTTCACTCGGACAGGTAACTAGAGATGACAATAACAAAAAAGAAAGCAGTACGCTCTATTTCACCCAAACTTTATTTTACCTATCAAAGAATAGATTTCCCAATAAAATTTTAGGTTTCATAATTTTAGAAGTGTTAGAATAAATAACAATACAGCAGGAATGCAAAATGAAAAGTCTATAACTCCTCTAAAAAATGAAAAGTCTATAACTCCTCTAAAAAGTGTTCCGATTTGACTGAATTTTGTTCTGTGGTCATAAATTAGACAGTGACACAGTTTGGCATTCAAACTTTTTCAAAATACTTTCTTGAACGGGCGGTACCGAAATATGACATTTTTTGGGGCGGTAGGGGGCGTGGCACAAACTTGAAAGTAACGGGGCCTGCGTTTTATTTGGAGTCATCGTGCCAAAATTTAGAGCAGTGTCGCTTATAGTCTTTAAGATCCACGAGTTCACTCGGACAGGTAACTAGAGATAACAATAACAAAAAAGAAAGGAGTACGCATCTATTTCACCCAAACTTTATTTAACCTATCAAAGAATAGATTTCCCAATAAAATTTTAGGTTCCATAATTTTATAAGTGTTGGAATAAATAACAATACAGCAGGAATGCAAAATGAAAAGTCTATAACTCCTCTAAAGAATGAAAAGTCTATAACTCCTCTAAAATGTGTCCCAAATTGACTGAATTTTGTTCTGTTGTCATAAATTAGACAGTGAAACAGTTTGGCATAAAACTTGTTCAAAGTACTTTCTTGAACTGGCGGTACCGAAATATGACATTTTTGGGGGCGGTAGGGGGCGTTGCACAAACTTGAAACAAACGGGGCCTGCGTTTTATTTGCAGGAGCCATCGTGCCAAAATTTAGAGCACTGTCGCTTATAGTCTTTAAGATCCACGAGTTCACTCGGACAGGTAACTAGAGATGACAATAACAAAAAAGAAAGCAGTACGCTCTATTTCACCCAAACTTTATTTTACCTATCAAAGAATAGATTTCCCAATAAAATTTTAGGTTTCATAATTTTAGAAGTGTTAGAATAAATAACAATACAGCAGGAATGCAAAATGAAAAGTCTATAACTCCTCTAAAAAATGAAAAGTCTATAACTCCTCTAAAAAGTGTTCCGATTTGACTGAATTTTGTTCTGTGGTCATAAATTAGACAGTGACACAGTTTGGCATTCAAACTTTTTCAAAATACTTTCTTGAACGGGCGGTACCGAAATATGACATTTTTTGGGGCGGTAGGGGGCGTGGCACAAACTTGAAAGTAACGGGGCCTGCGTTTTATTTGGAGTCATCGTGCCAAAATTTAGAGCAGTGTCGCTTATAGTCTTTAAGATCCACGAGTTCACTCGGACAGGTAACTAGAGATAACAATAACAAAAAAGAAAGGAGTACGCATCTATTTCACCCAAACTTTATTTAACCTATCAAAGAATAGATTTCCCAATAAAATTTTAGGTTCCATAATTTTATAAGTGTTGGAATAAATAACAATACAGCAGGAATGCAAAATGAAAAGTCTATAACTCCTCTAAAGAATGAAAAGTCTATAACTCCTCTAAAATGTGTCCCAAATTGACTGAATTTTGTTCTGTTGTCATAAATTAGACAGTGAAACAGTTTGGCATAAAACTTGTTCAAAGTACTTTCTTGAACTGGCGGTACCGAAATATGACATTTTTGGGGGCGGTAGGGGGCGTGGCACAAACTTGAAACAAACGGGGCCTGCGTTATATTTGCAGGAGTCACCGTGCCAAAATTTAGAGCAGTATCTCTTATAGACTTTAAGATGCACGAGTTCACTTGGTCAGATAACTAGAGACGACAATAACAAAAAAGAAAGGAGTACGCATCTTTTTCACCCAAACTTTATGTTACCTATCAAAGTATAGATTTCCCAATAAAATTTTAGGTTTCATAATTTTATAAGTGTTGGAATAAATAACAATACAGCAGGAATGCAAAATGAAAAGTCTATAACTCCTCTAAAGAATGAAAAGTCTATAACTCCTCTAAAATGTGTCCCGATTTGACTGAATTTTGTTCTGTTGTCATAAATTAGACAGTGAAACAGTTTGGCATTCAAACTTTTTCAAAATACTTTCTTGAACGGGCGGTACCGAAATATGACATTTTTTGGGGCGGTAGGGGGCGTGGCACAAACTTGAAACAAACGGGGCCTGCGTTATATTTGCAGGAGTCACCGTGCCAAAATTTAGAGCAGTATCTCTTATAGACTTTAAGATCCACGAGTTCACTTGGTCAGATAACTAGAGACGACAATAACAAAAAAGAAAGGAGTACGCATCTATTTCACCCAAACTTTATTTAACCTATCCAAGAATAGATTTCCCAATAAAATTTTAGGTTTCATAATTTTATAAGTGTTGGAATAAATAACAATACAGCAGGAATGCAAAATGAAAAGTCTACAACTCCTCTTAAAAATGAAAAGTCTATAACTCCTCTAAAATGTGTCCCAAATTGACTGAATTTTGTTCTGTTGTCATAAATTAGACAGTGAAACAGTTTGGCATTCAAACTTTTTCAAAATACTTTCTTGAACGGGCGGTACCGAAATATGACATTTTTTGGGGCGGTAGGGGGCGTGGCACAAACTTGAAACAAAAGGGGCCTGCGTTTTATTTGCAGGAGTCATCGTGCCAAAATTTTAGAGCAGTGTCTCTTATAGTCTTTAAGATCCACGAGTTCATTCGGACATATAACTAGAGACGACAATAACAAAACAGAAAGAAGTACGCATCTTTTTCACCCAAACTTTATTTAACCTATCCAAGAATAGATTTCCCAATAAAATTTTAGGTTTCATAATTTTATAAGTGTTGGAATAAATAACAATACAGCAGGAATGCAAAATGAAAAGTCTATAACTCCTCTAAAGAATGAAAAGTCTATAACTCCTCTAAAATGTGTCCCGATTTGACTGAATTTTGTTCTGTTGTCATAAATTAGACAGTGAAACAGTTTGGCATTCAAACTTGTTCAAAGTACTTTCTTGAACTGGCGGTACCGAAATATGACATTTTTGGGGGCGGTAGGGGGCGTGGAACAAACTTGAAACAAACGGGGCCTGCGTTTTAGTTGCAGGAGCCATCGTGCCAAAATTTAGAGCAGTGTCGCTTATAGTCTTTAAGATCCACGAGTTCACTCGGACAGGTAACTAGAGATGACAATAACAAAAAAGAAAGCAGTACGCACCTATTTCACCCAAACTTTATTTTACCTATCAAAGAATAGATTTCCCAATAAAATTTTAGGTTTCATAATTTTATAAGTGTTGGAATAAATAACAATACAGCAGGAATGCTAAATGAAAAGTCTATAACTCCTCTAAAGAATGAAAAGTCTATAACTCCTCTAAAATGTGTCCCGATTTGACTGAATTTTGTTCTGTTGTCATAAATTAGACAGTGAAACAGTTTGGCATTCAAACTTGTTCAAAGTACTTTCTTGAACTGGCGGTACCGAAATATGACATTTTTGGGGGCGGTAGGGGGCGTGGCACAAACTTGAAACAAACGGGGCCTGCGTTATATTTGCAGGAGTCACCGTGCCAAAATTTAGAGCAGTATCTCTTATAGACTTTAAGATCCACGAGTTCACTTGGTCAGATAACTAGAGACGACAATAACAAAAAAGAAAGGAGTACGCATCATAATTTTATAAGTGTTGGAATAAATAACAATACAGCAGGAATGCAAAATGAAAAGTCTACAACTCCTCTTAAAAATGAAAAGTCTATAACTCCTCTAAAAAGTGTTCCGATTTGACTGAATTTTGTTCTGTGGTCATAAATTAGACAGTGACACAGTTTGGCATTCAAACTTTTTCAAAATACTTTCTTGAACGGTCGGTACCGAAATATGACATTTTTTGGGGCGGTAGGGGGCGTGGCACAAACTTGAAACAAAAGGGGCCTGCGTTTTATTTGCAGGAGTCATCGTGCCAAAATTTTAGAGCAGTGTCTTTTATAGTCTTTAAGATCCACGAGTTCATTCGGACATATAACTAGAGACGACAATAACAAAACAGAAAGGAGTACGCATCTTTTTCACCCAAACTTTATTTTACCTATCAAAGAATAGATTTCCCAATAAAATTTTAGGTTTCATAATTTTATAAGTGTTGGAATAAATAACAATACAGCAGGAATGCAAAATGAAAAGTCTATAACTCCTCTAAAAAATGATAATAAAAGGGTGTGTCAAGCCTACGCAAGACAGAAGTGAAACTTCTAGTATTCCTCTCTCTCTATTTTCATTTCATCATCTCTATTTTCTCTCTTAGGTTAGTTTGAAAATTAGAGGTTAAATAATTCAACGACGAAGCATGAATTTGCTTTTTCTAATATTTTCTTATAGATGAATGACGTTCGATTAATGTATAGTTCCAAAAATTTTCAATTTATTCACAAGTATACAATATTACATAAATAACAATATTACAATTAAAAATTACAAAGAAATTACAATGACAATTTACCAATCATGTGCCATTTTCATTGTCAATTTCATGAATATCATTTCCTAGTGTCGTGATAATTGGGTTATGGTAACTAAAGTTCGAGATATATACGTGAGCACTTAAATCCTTAATGAATCGTGCAAAAACTGCATCGATTGTTGTCCCGTGTCTAGTCGTGCTAGTGTTCCTATCATTAATAATATCCAAATTTTTTGAAAAAGTTCAATAACTCTACAGATTCTTCCCTCGCGAAATTAACATTAAAATCTCCCGAAATGATCATAGGAATTTCGTGATAATTCTTATTCAATAGCATCGAACCACCCTCTGCATATGGCAGAAGCACATGGTGGATAAAATCTTTGATATCAGTAATCGATTTACCTGGTGAGATATAAATCGACACCATAATAATTGTTTTCCCATTAGCCAGAGAGCATTCTGAGGCGTGGCGCAGTTCGCTGGTGTCTGAGAGAGAGGAAAGAAGAGAAGAGAGACAACGTTCGTGAGCGGCTCTCCCACCTCAACAAGCGCATATGGTGAGAGAGGGACAGTGAACGGTGAGGGGGGTGGGGTACTCGCATTTTCGTGTCGATCCTGACTCGGTTTTACTCCGTCCCCGAAAATCCATTACGCGCCTAAAGAAGTTTCACTTCAAAAAGTCTATAACTCCTCTAAAATGTGTCCCAAATTGACTGAATTTTGTTCTGTGGTCATAAATTAGACAGTGACACAGTTTGGCATTAAAACTTTTTCAAAATTCTTTCTTAAACTGGCGGTACCGAAATATGACATTTTTGGGGGCGGTAGGAGGCGTGGCACAAACTTGAAACAAAAGGGGCCTGCGTTTTATTTGCAGGAGTCATCGTGCCAAAATTTTAGAGCAGTGTCGCTTATAGTCTTTAAGATCCACGAGTTCACTCGGACAGGTAACTAGAGATGACAATAACAAAAAAGAAAGCAGTACGCATCTATTTCACCCAAACTTTATTTTACCTATCAAAGAATAGATTTCCCAATAAAATTTTAGGTTTCATAATTTTATAAGTGTTGGAATAAATAACAATACAGCAGGAATGCAAAATGAAAAGTCTATAACTCCTCTAAAGAATGAAAAGTCTATAACTCCGCTAAAATGTGTCCCGATTTGACTGAATTTTGTTCTGTTGTCATAAATTAGACAGTGAAACAGTTTGGCATTCAAACTTGTTCAAAGTACTTTCTTGAACGGGCGGTACCGAAATATGACATTTTTTGGGGCGGTAGGGGGCGTGGCACAAACTTGAAACGAACGGGGCCTGCGTTTTATTTGGAGTCATCGTGCCAAAATTTAGAGTAGTGTCGCTTATAGTCTTTAAGATCCACGAGTTCACTCGGACAGGTAACTAGAGATAACAATAACAAAAAAGAAAGGAGTGCGCATCTATTTCACCCAAACTTTATTTTACCTATCAAAGAATAGATTTCCCAATAAAATTTTAGGTTTCATAATTTTATAAGTGTTGGAATAAATAACAATACAGCAGGAATGCAAAATGAAAAGTCTATAACTCCTCTAAAAAATGAAAAGTCTGTAACTCCTCTAAAAAGTGTTCCGATTTGACTGAATTTTGTTCTGTGGTCATAAATTAGACAGTGACACAGTTTGGCATTCAAACTTTTTCAAAATACTTTCTTGAACGGGCGGTACCGAAATATGACATTTTTTGGGGCGGTAGGGGGCGTGGCACAAACTTGAAACAAACGGGGCCTGCGTTTTATTTGGAGTCATCGTGCCAAAATTTAGAGCAGTGTCGCTTATAGTCTTTAAGATCCACGAGTTCACTCGGACAGGTAACTAGAGATAACAATAACAAAAAAGAAAGGAGTACGCATCTATTTCACCCAAACTTTATTTTACCTATCAAAGAATAGATTTCCCAATAAAATTTTAGGTTTCAAAATTTTATAAGTGTTGGAATAAATAACAATACAGCAGGAATTCAAAATGAAAAGTCTATAACTCCTCTTAAAAATGAAAAGTCTATAACTCCTCTAAAATGTGTCCCAAATTGACTGAATTTTGTTCTGTTGTCATAAACTAGACAGTGAAACAGTTTGGCATTCAAACTTGTTCAAAGTACTTTCTTGAACTGGCGGTACCGAAATATGACATTTTTGGGGGCGGTAGGGGGCGTGGCACAAACTTGAAACAAACGGGGCTTGCGTTATATTTGCAGGAGTCATCGTGCCAAAATTTAGAGCAGTATCTCTTATAGACTTTAAGATCCACGAGTTCACTCGGACAGGTAACTAGAGATAACAATAACAAAAAAGAAAGGAGTACGCATCTATTTCCCCCAAACTTTATTTTACCTATCAAAGAATAGATTTCCCAATAAAATTTTAGGTTTCATAATTTTATAAGTGTTGGAATAAATAACAATACAGCAGGAATGCAAATTGAAAAGTCTATAACTCCTCTAAAGAATGAAAAGTCTATAACTCCGCTAAAATGTGTCCCGATTTGACTGAATTTTGTTCTGTTGTCATAAATTAGACAGTGAAACAGTTTGGCATTCAAACTTGTTCAAAGTACTTTCTTGAACTGGCGGTACCGAAATATGACATTTTTGGGGGCGGTAGGGGGCGTGGCACAAACTTGAAACAAACGGGGCCTGCGTTTTATTTGCAGGAGCCATCGTGCCAAAATTTAGAGCACTGTCGCTTATAGTCTTTAAGATCCACGAGTTCACTCGGACAGGTAACTAGAGATGACAATAACAAAAAAGAAAGCAGTACGCATCTATGTCACCCAAACTTTATTTTACCTATCAAAGAATAGATTTCCCAATAAAATTTTAGGTTTCATAATTTTATAAGTGTTGGAATAAATAACAATACAGCAGGAATGCAAAATGAAAAGTCTATAACTCCTCTAAAAAATGAAAAGTCTATAACTCCTCTAAAAAGTGTTCCGATTTGACTGAATTTTGTTCTGTGGTCATAAATTAGACAGTGACACAGTTTGGCATTCAAACTTTTTCAAAATACTTTCTTGAACGGGCGGTACCGAAATATGACATTTTTTGGGGCGGTAGGGGGCGTGGCACAAACTTGAAACGAACGGGGCCTGCGTTTTATTTGGAGTCATCGTGCCAAAATTTAGAGTAGTGTCGCTTATAGTCTTTAAGATCCACGAGTTCACTCGGACAGGTAACTAGAGATAACAATAACAAAAAAGAAAGGAGTGCGCATCTATTTCACCCAAACTTTATTTTACCTATCAAAGAATAGATTTCCCAATAAAATTTTAGGTTTCATAATTTTATAAGTGTTGGAATAAATAACAATACAGCAGGAATGCAAAATGAAAAGTCTATAACTCCTCTAAAAAATGAAAAGTCTGTAACTCCTCTAAAAAGTGTTCCGATTTGACTGAATTTTGTTCTGTGGTCATAAATTAGACAGTGACACAGTTTGGCATTCAAACTTTTTCAAAATACTTTCTTGAACGGGCGGTACCGAAATATGACATTTTTTGGGGCGGTAGGGGGCGTGGCACAAACTTGAAACAAACGGGGCCTGCGTTTTATTTGGAGTCATCGTGCCAAAATTTAGAGCAGTGTCGCTTATAGTCTTTAAGATCCACGAGTTCACTCGGACAGGTAACTAGAGATAACAATAACAAAAAAGAAAGGAGTACGCATCTATTTCACCCAAACTTTATTTTACCTATCAAAGAATAGATTTCCCAATAAAATTTTAGGTTTCATAATTTTATAAGTGTTGGAATAAATAACAATACAGCAGGAATGCAAAATGAAAAGTCTATAACTCCTCTAAAGAATGAAAAGTCTATAACTCCGCTAAAATGTGTCCCGATTTGACTGAATTTTGTTCTGTTGTCATAAATTAGACAGTGAAACAGTTTGGCATTCAAACTTGTTCAAAGTACTTTCTTGAACTGGCGGTACCGAAATATGACATTTTTGGGGGCGGTAGGGGGCGTGGCACAAACTTGAAACAAACGGGGCCTGCGTTTTATTTGCAGGAGCCATCGTGCCAAAATTTAGAGCACTGTCGCTTATAGTCTTTAAGATCCACGGGATCACTCGGACAGGTAACTAGAGATGACAATAACAAAAAAGAAAGCAGTACGCATCTATTTCACCCAAACTTTATTTTACCTATCAAAGAATAGATTTCCCAATAAAATTTTAGGTTTCATAATTTTATAAGTGTTGGAATAAATAACAATACAGCAGGAATGCAAAATGAAAAGTCTATAACTCCTCTAAAGAATGAAAAGTCTATAACTCCGCTAAAATGTGTCCCGATTTGACTGAATTTTGTTCTGTTGTCATAAATTAGACAGTGAAACAGTTTGGCATTCAAACTTGTTCAAAGTACTTTCTTGAACTGGCGGTACCGAAATATGACATTTTTGGGGGCGGTAGGGGGCGTGGCACAAACTTGAAACAAACGGGGCCTGCGTTTTATTTGCAGGAGCCATCGTGCCAAAATTTAGAGCACTGTCGCTTATAGTCTTTAAGATCCACGGGATCACTCGGACAGGTAACTAGAGATGACAATAACAAAAAAGAAAGCAGTACGCATCTATTTCACCCAAACTTTATTTTACCTATCAAAGAATAGATTTCCCAATAAAATTTTAGGTTTCATAATTTTATAAGTGTTGGAATAAATAACAATACAGCAGGAATGCAAAATGAAAAGTCTATAACTCCTCTAAAGAATGAAAAGTCTATAACTCCGCTAAAATGTGTCCCGATTTGACTGAATTTTGTTCTGTTGTCATAAATTAGACAGTGAAACAGTTTGGCATTCAAACTTGTTCAAAGTACTTTCTTGAACTGGCGGTACCGAAATATGACATTTTTGGGGGCGGTAGGGGGCGTGGCACAAACTTGAAACAAACGGGGCCTGCGTTTTATTTGCAGGAGCCATCGTGCCAAAATTTAGAGCACTGTCGCTTATAGTCTTTAAGATCCACGAGTTCACTCGGACAGGTAACTAGAGATGACAATAACAAAAAAGAAAGCAGTACGCATCTATTTCACCCAAACTTTATTTTACCTATCAAAGAATAGATTTCCCAATAAAATTTTAGGTTTCATAATTTTATAAGTGTTGGAATAAATAACAATACAGCAGGAATGCAAAATGAAAAGTCTATAACTCCTCTAAAGAATGAAAAGTCTATAACTCCGCTAAAATGTGTCCCGATTTGACTGAATTTTGTTCTGTTGTCATAAATTAGATAGTGAAACAGTTTGGCATTCAAACTTGTTCAAAGTACTTTCTTGAACTGGCGGTACCGAAATATGACATTTTTGGGGGCGGTAGGGGGCGTGGCACAAACTTGAAACAAACGGGGCCTGCGTTTTATTTGGAGTCATCGTGCCAAAATTTAGAGCAGTGTCGCTTATAGTCTTTAAGATCCACGAGTTCACTCGGACAGGTAACTAGAGATAACAATAACAAAAAAGAAAGGAGTACGCATCTATTTCACCCAAACTTTATTTTACCTATTAAAGAATAGATTTCCCAATAAAATTTTAGGTTTCATAATTTTATAAGTGTTGGAATAAATAACAATACAGCAGGAATGCAAAATGAAAAGTCTATAACTCCTCTAAAGAATGAAAAGTCTATAACTCCGCTAAAATGTGTCCCGATTTGACTGAATTTTGTTCTGTTGTCATAAATTAGACAGTGAAACAGTTTGGCATTCAAACTTGTTCAAAGTACTTTCTTGAACTGGCGGTACCGAAATATGACATTTTTGGGGGCGGTAGGGGGCGTGGCACAAACTTGAAACAAACGGGGCCTGCGTTTTATTTGCAGGAGCCATCGTGCCAAAATTTAGAGCACTGTCGCTTATAGTCTTTAAGATCCACGAGTTCACTCGGACAGGTAACTAGAGATGACAATAACAAAAAAGAAAGCAGTACGCATCTATTTCACCCAAACTTTATTTTACCTATCAAAGAATAGATTTCCCAATAAAATTTTAGGTTTCATAATTTTATAAGTGTTGGAATAAATAACAATACAGCAGGAATGCAAAATGAAAAGTCTATAACTCCTCTAAAAAATGAAAAGTCTATAACTCCTCTAAAAAGTGTTCCGATTTGACTGAATTTTGTTCTGTGGTCATAAATTAGACAGTGACACAGTTTGGCATTCAAACTTTTTCAAAATACTTTCTTGAACGGGCGGTACCGAAATATGACATTTTTTGGGGCGGTAGGGGGCGTGGCACAAACTTGAAACGAACGGGGCCTGCGTTTTATTTGGAGTCATCGTGCCAAAATTTAGAGTAGTGTCGCTTATAGTCTTTAAGATCCACGAGTTCACTCGGACAGGTAACTTGAGATAACAATAACCAAAAAGAAAGGAGTGCGCATCTATTTCACCCAAACTTTATTTTACCTATCAAAGAATAGATTTCCCAATAAAATTTTAGGTTTCATAATTTTATAAGTGTTGGAATAAATAACAATACAGCAGGAATGCAAAATGAAAAGTCTATAACTCCTCTAAAGAATGAAAAGTCTATAACTCCGCTAAAATGTGTCCCGATTTGACTGAATTTTGTTCTGTTGTCATAAATTAGACAGTGAAACAGTTTGGCATTCAAACTTGTTCAAAGTACTTTCTTGAACTGGCGGTACCGAAATATGACATTTTTGGGGGCGGTAGGGGGCGTGGCACAAACTTGAAACAAACGGGGCCTGCGTTTTATTTGCAGGAGCCATCGTGCCAAAATTTAGAGCAGTGTCGCTTATAGTCTTTAAGATCCACGAGTTCACTCGGACAGGTAACTAGAGATAACAATAACAAAAAAGAAAGGAGTACGCATCTATTTCACCCAAACTTTATTTTACCTATCAAAGAATAGATTTCCCAATAAAATTTTAGGTTTCATAATTTTATAAGTGTTGGAATAAATAACAATACAGCAGGAATGCAAAATGAAAAGTCTATAACTCCTCTAAAGAATGAAAAGTCTATAACTCCGCTAAAATGTGTCCCGATTTGACTGAATTTTGTTCTGTTGTCATAAATTAGACAGTGAAACAGTTTGGCATTCAAACTTGTTCAAAGTACTTTCTTGAACTGGCGGTACCGAAATATGACATTTTTGGGGGCGGTAGGGGGCGTGGCACAAACTTGAAACAAACGGGGCCTGCGTTTTATTTGCAGGAGCCATCGTGCCAAAATTTAGAGCACTGTCGCTTATAGTCTTTAAGATCCACGAGTTCACTCGGACAGGTAACTAGAGATGACAATAACAAAAAAGAAAGCAGTACGCATCTATTTCACCCAAACTTTATTTTACCTATCAAAGAATAGATTTCCCAATAAAATTTTAGGTTTCATAATTTTATAAGTGTTGGAATAAATAACAATACAGCAGGAATGCAAAATGAAAAGTCTATAACTCCTCTAAAAAATGAAAAGTCTATAACTCCTCTAAAAAGTGTTCCGATTTGACTGAATTTTGTTCTGTGGTCATAAATTAGACAGTGACACAGTTTGGCATTCAAACTTTTTCAAAATACTTTCTTGAACGGGCGGTACCGAAATATGACATTTTTTGGGGCGGTAGGGGGCGTGGCACAAACTTGAAACGAACGGGGCCTGCGTTTCATTTGGAGTCATCGTGCCAAAATTTAGAGTAGTGTCGCTTATAGTCTTTAAGATCCACGAGTTCACTCGGACAGGTAACTTGAGATAACAATAACAAAAAAGAAAGGAGTGCGCATCTATTTCACCCAAACTTTATTTTACCTATCAAAGAATAGATTTCCCAATAAAATTTTAGGTTTCATAATTTTATAAGTGTTGGAATAAATAACAATACAGCAGGAATGCAAAATGAAAAGTCTATAACTCCTCTAAAGAATGAAAAGTCTATAACTCCGCTAAAATGTGTCCCGATTTGACTGAATTTTGTTCTGTTGTCATAAATTAGACAGTGAAACAGTTTGGCATTCAAACTTGTTCAAAGTACTTTCTTGAACTGGCGGTACCGAAATATGACATTTTTGGGGGCGGTAGGGGGCGTGGCACAAACTTGAAACAAACGGGGCCTGCGTTTTATTTGCAGGAGCCATCGTGCCAAAATTTAGAGCACTGTCGCTTATAGTCTTTAAGATCCACGAGTTCACTCGGACAGGTAACTAGAGATGACAATAACAAAAAAGAAAGCAGTACGCATCTATTTCACCCAAACTTTATTTTACCTATCAAAGAATAGATTTCCCAATAAAATTTTAGGTTTCATAATTTTATAAGTGTTGGAATAAATAACAATACAGCAGGAATGCAAAATGAAAAGTCTATAACTCCTCTAAAAAATGAAAAGTCTATAACTCCTCTAAAAAGTGTTCCGATTTGACTGAATTTTGTTCTGTGGTCATAAATTAGACAGTGACACAGTTTGGCATTCAAACTTTTTCAAAATACTTTCTTGAACGGGCGGTACCGAAATATGACATTTTTTGGGGCGGTAGGGGGCGTGGCACAAACTTGAAACGAACGGGGCCTGCGTTTTATTTGGAGTCATCGTGCCAAAATTTAGAGTAGTGTCGCTTATAGTCTTTAAGATCCACGAGTTCACTCGGACAGGTAACTAGAGATAACAATAACAAAAAAGAAAGGAGTGCGCATCTATTTCACCCAAACTTTATTTTACCTATCAAAGAATAGATTTCCCAATAAAATTTTAGGTTTCATAATTTTATAAGTGTTGGAATAAATAACAATACAGCAGGAATGCAAAATGAAAAGTCTATAACTCCTCTAAAAAATGAAAAGTCTATAACTCCTCTAAAAAGTGTTCCGATTTGACTGAATTTTGTTCTGTGGTCATAAATTAGACAGTGACACAGTTTGGCATTCAAACTTTTTCAAAATACTTTCTTGAACTGGCGGTACCGAAATATGACATTTTTGGGGGCGGTAGGGGGCGTGGCACAAACTTGAAACAAACGGGGCCTGCGTTTTATTTGCAGGAGCCATCGTGCCAAAATTTAGAGCACTGTCGCTTATAGTCTTTAAGATCCACGAGTTCACTCGGACAGGTAACTAGAGATGACAATAACAAAAAAGAAAGCAGTACGCATCTATTTCACCCAAACTTTATTTTACCTATCAAAGAATAGATTTCCCAATAAAATTTTAGGTTTCATAATTTTATAAGTGTTGGAATAAATAACAATACAGCAGGAATGCAAAATGAAAAGTCTATAACTCCTCTAAAAAATGAAAAGTCTATAACTCCTCTAAAAAGTGTTCCGATTTGACTGAATTTTGTTCTGTGGTCATAAATTAGACAGTGACACAGTTTGGCATTCAAACTTTTTCAAAATACTTTCTTGAACGGGCGGTACCGAAATATGACATTTTTTGGGGCGGTAGGGGGCGTGGCACAAACTTGAAACGAACGGGGCCTGCGTTTTATTTGGAGTCATCGTGCCAAAATTTAGAGTAGTGTCGCTTATAGTCTTTAAGATCCACGAGTTCACTCGGACAGGTAACTTGAGATAACAATAACCAAAAAGAAAGGAGTGCGCATCTATTTCACCCAAACTTTATTTTACCTATCAAAGAATAGATTTCCCAATAAAATTTTAGGTTTCATAATTTTATAAGTGTTGGAATAAATAACAATACAGCAGGAATGCAAAATGAAAAGTCTATAACTCCTCTAAAGAATGAAAAGTCTATAACTCCGCTAAAATGTGTCCCGATTTGACTGAATTTTGTTCTGTTGTCATAAATTAGACAGTGAAACAGTTTGGCATTCAAACTTGTTCAAAGTACTTTCTTGAACTGGCGGTACCGAAATATGACATTTTTGGGGGCGGTAGGGGGCGTGGCACAAACTTGAAACAAACGGGGCCTGCGTTTTATTTGCAGGAGCCATCGTGCCAAAATTTAGAGCAGTGTCGCTTATAGTCTTTAAGATCCACGAGTTCACTCGGACAGGTAACTAGAGATAACAATAACAAAAAAGAAAGGAGTACGCATCTATTTCACCCAAACTTTATTTTACCTATCAAAGAATAGATTTCCCAATAAAATTTTAGGTTTCATAATTTTATAAGTGTTGGAATAAATAACAATACAGCAGGAATGCAAAATGAAAAGTCTATAACTCCTCTAAAGAATGAAAAGTCTATAACTCCGCTAAAATGTGTCCCGATTTGACTGAATTTTGTTCTGTTGTCATAAATTAGACAGTGAAACAGTTTGGCATTCAAACTTGTTCAAAGTACTTTCTTGAACTGGCGGTACCGAAATATGACATTTTTGGGGGCGGTAGGGGGCGTGGCACAAACTTGAAACAAACGGGGCCTGCGTTTTATTTGCAGGAGCCATCGTGCCAAAATTTAGAGCACTGTCGCTTATAGTCTTTAAGATCCACGAGTTCACTCGGACAGGTAACTAGAGATGACAATAACAAAAAAGAAAGCAGTACGCATCTATTTCACCCAAACTTTATTTTACCTATCAAAGAATAGATTTCCCAATAAAATTTTAGGTTTCATAATTTTATAAGTGTTGGAATAAATAACAATACAGCAGGAATGCAAAATGAAAAGTCTATAACTCCTCTAAAAAATGAAAAGTCTATAACTCCTCTAAAAAGTGTTCCGATTTGACTGAATTTTGTTCTGTGGTCATAAATTAGACAGTGACACAGTTTGGCATTCAAACTTTTTCAAAATACTTTCTTGAACGGGCGGTACCGAAATATGACATTTTTTGGGGCGGTAGGGGGCGTGGCACAAACTTGAAACGAACGGGGCCTGCGTTTTATTTGGAGTCATCGTGCCAAAATTTAGAGTAGTGTCGCTTATAGTCTTTAAGATCCACGAGTTCACTCGGACAGGTAACTTGAGATAACAATAACAAAAAAGAAAGGAGTGCGCATCTATTTCACCCAAACTTTATTTTACCTATCAAAGAATAGATTTCCCAATAAAATTTTAGGTTTCATAATTTTATAAGTGTTGGAATAAATAACAATACAGCAGGAATGCAAAATGAAAAGTCTATAACTCCTCTAAAGAATGAAAAGTCTATAACTCCGCTAAAATGTGTCCCGATTTGACTGAATTTTGTTCTGTTGTCATAAATTAGACAGTGAAACAGTTTGGCATTCAAACTTGTTCAAAGTACTTTCTTGAACTGGCGGTACCGAAATATGACATTTTTGGGGGCGGTAGGGGGCGTGGCACAAACTTGAAACAAACGGGGCCTGCGTTTTATTTGCAGGAGCCATCGTGCCAAAATTTAGAGCACTGTCGCTTATAGTCTTTAAGATCCACGAGTTCACTCGGACAGGTAACTAGAGATGACAATAACAAAAAAGAAAGCAGTACGCATCTATTTCACCCAAACTTTATTTTACCTATCAAAGAATAGATTTCCAATCAAAATTTTAGGTTTCATAATTTTATAAGTGTTGGAATAAATAACAATACAGCAGGAATGCGAAAAGAAAAGTCTATAATTCCTCTAATAAATGAAAACTCTATAACTCCTCTAAAAAGTGTTCCGATTTGACTGAATTTTGTTCTGTGGTCATAAATTAGACAGTGACACAGTTTGGCATTCAAACTTTTTCAAAATACTTTCTTGAACGGGCGGTACCGAAATATGACATTTTTTGGGGCGGTAGGGGGCGTGGCACAAACTTGAAACGAACGGGGCCTGCGTTTTATTTGGAGTCATCGTGCCAAAATTTAGAGTAGTGTCGCTTATAGTCTTTAAGATCCACGAGTTCACTCGGACAGGTAACTAGAGATAACAATAACAAAAAAGAAAGGAGTGCGCATCTATTTCACCCAAACTTTATTTTACCTATCAAAGAATAGATTTCCCAATAAAATTTTAGGTTTCATAATTTTATAAGTGTTGGAATAAATAACAATACAGCAGGAATGCAAAATGAAAAGTCTATAACTCCTCTAAAAAATGAAAAGTCTATAACTCCTCTAAAAAGTGTTCCGATTTGACTGAATTTTGTTCTGTGGTCATAAATTAGACAGTGACACAGTTTGGCATTCAAACTTTTTCAAAATACTTTCTTGAACGGGCGGTACCGAAATATGACATTTTTTGGGGCGGTAGGGGGCGTGGCACAAACTTGAAACAAACGGGGCCTGCGTTTTATTTGGAGTCATCGTGCCAAAATTTAGAGCAGTGTCGCTTATAGTCTTTAAGATCCACGAGTTCACTCGGACAGGTAACTAGAGATAACAATAACAAAAAAGAAAGGAGTACGCATCTATTTCACCCAAACTTTATTTTACCTATCAAAGAATAGATTTCCCAATAAAATTTTAGGTTTCATAATTTTATAAGTGTTGGAATAAATAACAATACAGCAGGAATGCAAAATGAAAAGTCTATAACTCCTCTAAAAAATGAAAAGTCTATAACTCCTCTAAAAAGTGTTCCGATTTGACTGAATTTTGTTCTGTGGTCATAAATTAGACAGTGACACAGTTTGGCATTCAAACTTTTTCAAAATACTTTCTTGAACGGGCGGTACCGAAATATGACATTTTTTGGGGCGGTAGGGGGCGTGGCACAAACTCGAAACAAACGGGGCCTGCGTTTTATTTGGAGTCATCGTGCCAAAATTTAGAGCAGTGTCGCTTATAGTCTTTAAGATCCACGAGTTCACTCGGACAGGTAACTAGAGATAACAATAACAAAAAAGAAAGGAGTACGCATCTATTTCACCCAAACTTTATTTTACCTATCAAAGAATAGATTTCCCAATAAAATTTTAGGTTTCATAATTTTATAAGTGTTGGAATAAATAACAATACAGCAGGAATGCAAAATGAAAAGTCTATAACTCCTCTAAAAAATGAAAAGTCTGTAACTCCTCTAAAAAGTGTTCCGATTTGACTGAATTTTGTTCTGTGGTCATAAATTAGACAGTGACACAGTTTGGCATTCAAACTTTTTCAAAATACTTTCTTGAACGGGCGGTACCGAAATATGACATTTTTTGGGGCGGTAGGGGGCGTGGCACAAACTTGAAACAAACGGGGCCTGCGTTTTATTTGGAGTCATCGTGCCAAAATTTAGAGCAGTGTCGCTTATAGTCTTTAAGATCCACGAGTTCACTCGGACAGGTAACTAGAGATAACAATAACAAAAAAGAAGGGAGTACGCATCTATTTCACCCAAACTTTATTTTACCTATCAAAGAATAGATTTCCCAATAAAATTTTAGGTTTCATAATTTTATGAGTGTTGGAATAAATAACAATACAGCAGGAATGCAAAATGAAAAGTCTATAACTCCTCTAAAGAATGAAAAGTCTATAACTCCGCTAAAATGTGTCCCGATTTGACTGAATTTTGTTCTGTTGTCATAAATTAGACAGTGAAACAGTTTGGCATTCAAACTTGTTCAAAGTACTTTCTTGAACTGGCGGTACCGAAATATGACATTTTTGGGGGCGGTAGGGGGCGTGGCACAAACTTGAAACAAACGGGGCCTGCGTTTTATTTGCAGGAGCCATCGTGCCAAAATTTAGAGCACTGTCGCTTATAGTGTTTAAGATCCACGAGTTCACTCGGACAGGTAACTAGAGATGACAATAACAAAAAAGAAAGCAGTACGCATCTATTTCACCCAAACTTTATTTTACCTATCAAAGAATAGATTTCCCAATAAAATTTTAGGTTTCATAATTTTATAAGTGTTGGAATAAATAACAATACAGCAGGAATGCAAAATGAAAAGTCTATAACTCCTCTAAAAAGTGAAAAGTCTATAACTCCTCTAAAAAGTGTTCCGATTTGACTGAATTTTGTTCTGTGGTCATAAATTAGACAGTGACACAGTTTGGCATTCAAACTTTTTCAAAATACTTTCTTGAACGGGCGGTACCGAAATATGACATTTTTTGGGGCGGTAGGGGGCGTGGCACAAACTTGAAACGAACGGGGCCTGCGTTTTATTTGGAGTCATCGTGCCAAAATTTAGAGTAGTGTCGCTTATAGTCTTTAAGATCCACGAGTTCACTCGGACAGGTAACTAGAGATAACAATAACAAAAAAGAAAGGAGTGCGCATCTATTTCACCCAAACTTTATTTTACCTATCAAAGAATAGATTTCCCAATAAAATTTTAGGTTTCATAATTTTATAAGTGTTGGAATAAATAACAATACAGCAGGAATGCAAAATGAAAAGTCTATAACTCCTCTAAAAAATGAAAAGTCTGTAACTCCTCTAAAAAGTGTTCCGATTTGACTGAATTTTGTTCTGTGGTCATAAATTAGACAGTGACACAGTTTGGCATTCAAACTTTTTCAAAATACTTTCTTGAACGGGCGGTACCGAAATATGACATTTTTTGGGGCGGTAGGGGGCGTGGCACAAACTTGAAACAAACGGGGCCTGCGTTTTATTTGGAGTCATCGTGCCAAAATTTAGAGCAGTGTCGCTTATAGTCTTTAAGATCCACGAGTTCACTCGGACAGGTAACTAGAGATAACAATAACAAAAAAGAAAGGAGTACGCATCTATTTCACCCAAACTTTATTTTACCTATCAAAGAATAGATTTCCCAATAAAATTTTAGGTTTCATAATTTTATGAGTGTTGGAATAAATAACAATACAGCAGGAATGCAAAATGAAAAGTCTATAACTCCTCTAAAGAATGAAAAGTCTATAACTCCGCTAAAATGTGTCCCGATTTGACTGAATTTTGTTCTGTTGTCATAAATTAGACAGTGAAACAGTTTGGCATTCAAACTTGTTCAAAGTACTTTCTTGAACTGGCGGTACCGAAATATGACATTTTTGGGGGCGGTAGGGGGCGTGGCACAAACTTGAAACAAACGGGGCCTGCGTTTTATTTGCAGGAGCCATCGTGGCAAAATTTAGAGCACTGTCGCTTATAGTCTTTAAGATCCACGAGTTCACTCGGACAGGTAACTAGAGATGACAATAACAAAAAAGAAAGCAGTACGCATCTATTTCACCCAAACTTTATTTTACCTATCAAAGAATAGATTTCCCAATAAAATTTTAGGTTTCATAATTTTATAAGTGTTGGAATAAATAACAATACAGCAGGAATGCAAAATGAAAAGTCTATAACTCCTCTAAAAAATGAAAAGTCTATAACTCCTCTAAAAAGTGTTCCGATTTGACTGAATTTTGTTCTGTGGTCATAAATTAGACAGTGACACAGTTTGGCATTCAAACTTTTTCAAAATACTTTCTTGAACGGGCGGTACCGAAATATGACATTTTTTGGGGCGGTAGGGGGCGTGGCACAAACTTGAAACGAACGGGGCCTGCGTTTTATTTGGAGTCATCGTGCCAAAATTTAGAGTAGTGTCGCTTATAGTCTTTAAGATCCACGAGTTCACTCGGACAGGTAACTAGAGATAACAATAACAAAAAAGAAAGGAGTGCGCATCTATTTCACCCAAACTTTATTTTACCTATCAAAGAATAGATTTCCCAATAAAATTTTAGGTTTCATAATTTTATAAGTGTTGGAATAAATAACAATACAGCAGGAATGCAAAATGAAAAGTCTATAACTCCTCTAAAAAATGAAAAGTCTGTAACTCCTCTAAAAAGTGTTCCGATTTGACTGAATTTTGTTCTGTGGTCATAAATTAGACAGTGACACAGTTTGGCATTCAAACTTTTTCAAAATACTTTCTTGAACGGGCGGTACCGAAATATGACATTTTTTGGGGCGGTAGGGGGCGTGGCACAAACTTGAAACAAACGGGGCCTGCGTTTTATTTGGAGTCATCGTGCCAAAATTTAGAGCAGTGTCGCTTATAGTCTTTAAGATCCACGAGTTCACTCGGACAGGTAACTAGAGATAACAATAACAAAAAAGAAAGGAGTACGCATCTATTTCACCCAAACTTTATTTTACCTATCAAAGAATAGATTTCCCAATAAAATTTTAGGTTTCATAATTTTATGAGTGTTGGAATAAATAACAATACAGCAGGAATGCAAAATGAAAAGTCTATAACTCCTCTAAAGAATGAAAAGTCTATAACTCCGCTAAAATGTGTCCCGATTTGACTGAATTTTGTTCTGTTGTCATAAATTAGACAGTGAAACAGTTTGGCATTCAAACTTGTTCAAAGTACTTTCTTGAACTGGCGGTACCGAAATATGACATTTTTGGGGGCGGTAGGGGGCGTGGCACAAACTTGAAACAAACGGGGCCTGCGTTTTATTTGGAGTCATCGTGCCAAAATTTAGAGCAGTGTCGCTTATAGTCTTTAAGATCCACGAGTTCACTCGGACAGGTAACTAGAGATAACAATAACAAAAAAGAAAGGAGTACGCATCTATTTCACCCAAACTTTATTTTACCTATCAAAGAATAGATTTCCCAATAAAATTTTAGGTTTCATAATTTTATAAGTGTTGGAATAAATAACAATACAGCAGGAATGCAAAATGAAAAGTCTATAACTCCTCTAAAAAATGAAAAGTCTATAACTCCTCTAAAAAGTGTTCCGATTTGACTGAATTTTGTTCTGTGGTCATAAATTAGACAGTGACACAGTTTGGCATTCAAACTTTTTCAAAATACTTTCTTGAATGGGCGGTACCGAAATATGACATTTTTTGGGGCGGTAGGGGGCGTGGCACAAACTTGAAACGAACGGGGCCTGCGTTTTATTTGGAGTCATCGTGCCAAAATTTAGAGTAGTGTCGCTTATAGTCTTTAAGATCCACGAGTTCACTCGGACAGGTAACTAGAGATAACAATAACAAAAAAGAAAGGAGTGCGCATCTATTTCACCCAAACTTTATTTTACCTATCAAGGAATAGATTTCCCAATAAAATTTTAGGTTTCATAATTTTATAAGTGTTGGAATAAATAACAATACAGCAGGAATGCAAAATGAAAAGTCTATAACTCCTCTAAAAAATGAAAAGTCTGTAACTCCTCTAAAAAGTGTTCCGATTTGACTGAATTTTGTTCTGTGGTCATAAATTAGACAGTGACACAGTTTGGCATTCAAACTTTTTCAAAATACTTTCTTGAACGGGCGGTACCGAAATATGACATTTTTTGGGGCGGTAGGGGGCGTGGCACAAACTTGAAACAAACGGGGCCTGCGTTTTATTTGGAGTCATCGTGCCAAAATTTAGAGCAGTGTCGCTTATAGTCTTTAAGATCCACGAGTTCACTCGGACAGGTAACTAGAGATAACAATAACAAAAAAGAAAGGAGTACGCATCTATTTCACCCAAACTTTATTTTACCTATCAAAGAATAGATTTCCCAATAAAATTTTAGGTTTCATAATTTTATAAGTGTTGGAATAAATAACAATACAGCAGGAATGCAAAATGAAAAGTCTATAACTCCTCTAAAGAATGAAAAGTCTATAACTCCGCTAAAATGTGTCCCGATTTGACTGAATTTTGTTCTGTTGTCATAAATTAGACAGTGAAACAGTTTGGCATTCAAACTTGTTCAAAGTACTTTCTTGAACTGGCGGTACCGAAATATGACATTTTTGGGGGCGGTAGGGGGCGTGGCACAAACTTGAAACAAACGGGGCCTGCGTTTTATTTGCAGGAGCCATCGTGCCAAAATTTAGAGCACTGTCGCTTATAGTCTTTAAGATCCACGAGTTCACTCGGACAGGTAACTAGAGATGACAATAACAAAAAAGAAAGCAGTACGCATCTATTTCACCCAAACTTTATTTTACCTTTCAAAGAATAGATTTCCCAATAAAATTTTAGGTTTCATAATTTTATAAGTGTTGGAATAAATAACAATACAGCAGGAATGCAAAATGAAAAGTCTATAACTCCTCTAAAAAATGAAAAGTCTGTAACTCCTCTAAAAAGTGTTCCGATTTGACTGAATTTTGTTCTGTGGTCATAAATTAGACAGTGACACAGTTTGGCATTCAAACTTTTTCAAAATACTTTCTTGAACGGGCGGTACCGAAATATGACATTTTTTGGGGCGGTAGGGGGCGTGGCACAAACTTGAAACAAACGGGGCCTGCGTTTTATTTGGAGTCATCGTGCCAAAATTTAGAGCAGTGTCGCTTATAGTCTTTAAGATCCACGAGTTCACTCGGACAGGTAACTAGAGATAACAATAACAAAAAAGAAAGGAGTACGCATCTATTTCACCCAAACTTTATTTTACCTATCAAAGAATAGATTTCCCAATAAAATTTTAGGTTTCATAATTTTATAAGTGTTGGAATAAATAACAATACAGCAGGAATGCAAAATGAAAAGTCTATAACTCCTCTAAAGAATGAAAAGTCTATAACTCCGCTAAAAAATGTCCCGATTTGACTGAATTTTGTTCTGTTGTCATAAATTAGACAGTGAAACAGTTTGGCATTCAAACTTGTTCAAAGTACTTTCTTGAACTGGCGGTACCGAAATATGACATTTTTGGGGGCGGTAGGGGGCGTGGCACAAACTTGAAACAAACGGGGCCTGCGTTTTATTTGCAGGAGCCATCGTGCCAAAATTTAGAGTAGTGTCGCTTATAGTCTTTAAGATCCACGAGTTCACTCGGACAGGTAACTAGAGATGACAATAACAAAAAAGAAAGCAGTACGCATCTATTTCACACAAACTTTATTTTACCTTTCAAAGAATAGATTTCCCAATAAAATTTTAGGTTTCATAATTTTATAAGTGTTGGAATAAATAACAATACAGCAGGAATGCAAAATGAAAAGTCTATAACTCCTCTAAAAAATGAAAAGTCTATAACTCCTCTAAAAAGTGTTCCGATTTGACTGAATTTTGTTCTGTGGTCATAAATTAGACAGTGACACAGTTTGGCATTCAAACTTTTTCAAAATACTTTCTTGAACGGGCGGTACCGAAATATGACATTTTTGGGGGCGGTAGGGGGCGTGGCACAAACTTTAAACAAACGGGGCCTGCGTTATATTTGCAGGAGTCATCGTGCCAAAATTTAGAGCAGTATCTCTTATAGACTTTAAGATCCACGAGTTCACTTGGTCAGATAACTAGAGACGACAATAACAAAAAAGAAAGGAGTACGCATCTTTTTCACCCAAACTTTATGTTACCTATCAAAGAATAGATTTCCCAATAAAATTTTAGGTTTCATAATTTTATAAGTGTTGGAATAAATAACAATACAGCAGGAATGCAAAATGAAAAGTCTATAACTCCTCTAAAAAATGAAAAGTCTGTAACTCCTCTAAAAAGTGTTCCGATTTGACTGAATTTTGTTCTGTGGTCATAAATTAGACAGTGACACAGTTTGGCATTCAAACTTTTTCAAAATACTTTCTTGAACGGGCGGTACCGAAATATGACATTTTTTGGGGCGGTAGGGGGCGTGGCACAAACTTGAAACAAACGGGGCCTGCGTTTTATTTGGAGTCATCGTGCCAAAATTTAGAGCAGTGTCGCTTATAGTCTTTAAGATCCACGAGTTCACTCGGACAGGTAACTAGAGATAACAATAACAAAAAAGAAAGGAGTACGCATCTATTTCACCCAAACTTTATTTTACCTATCAAAGAATAGATTTCCCAATAAAATTTTAGGTTTCATAATTTTATGAGTGTTGGAATAAATAACAATACAGCAGGAATGCAAAATGAAAAGTCTATAACTCCTCTAATGAATGAAAAGTCTATAACTCCGCTAAAATGTGTCCCGATTTGACTGAATTTTGTTCTGTTGTCATAAATTAGACAGTGAAACAGTTTGGCATTCAAACTTGTTCAAAGTACTTTCTTGAACTGGCGGTACCGAAATATGACATTTTTGGGGGCGGTAGGGGGCGTGGCACAAACTTGAAACAAACGGGGCCTGCGTTTTATTTGGAGTCATCGTGCCAAAATTTAGAGCAGTGTCGCTTATAGTCTTTAAGATCCACGAGTTCACTCGGACAGGTAACTAGAGATAACAATAACAAAAAAGAAAGGAGTACGCATCTATTTCACCCAAACTTTATTTTACCTATCAAAGAATAGATTTCCCAATAAAATTTTAGGTTTCATAATTTTATAAGTGTTGGAATAAATAACAATACAGCAGGAATGCAAAATGAAAAGTCTATAACTCCTCTTAAAAATGAAAAGTCTATAACTCCTCTAAAATGTGTCCCAAATTGACTGAATTTTGTTCTGTTGTCATAAATTAGACAGTGAAACAGTTTGGCATTCAAACTTGTTCAAAGTACTTTCTTGAACTGGCGGTACCGAAATATGACATTTTTGGGGGCGGTAGGGGGCGTGGCACAAACTTGAAACAAACGGGGCCTGCGTTATATTTGCAGGAGTCATCGTGCCAAAATTTAGAGCAGTATCTCTTATAGACTTTAAGATCCACGAGTTCACTTGGTCAGATAACTAGAGACGACAATAACAAAAAAGAAAGGAGTACGCATCTTTTTCACCCAAACTTTATGTTACCTATCAAAGAATAGATTTCCCAATAAAATTTTAGGTTTCATAATTTTATAAGTGTTGGAATAAATAACAATACAGCAGGAATGCAAAATGAAAAGTCTATAACTCCTCTAAAAAATGAAAAGTCTGTAACTCCTCTAAAAAGTGTTCCGATTTGACTGAATTTTGTTCTGTGGTCATAAATTAGACAGTGACACAGTTTGGCATTCAAACTTTTTCAAAATACTTTCTTGAACGGGCGGTACCGAAATATGACATTTTTTGGGGCGGTAGGGGGCGTGGCACAAACTTGAAACAAACGGGGCCTGCGTTTTATTTGGAGTCATCGTGCCAAAATTTAGAGCAGTGTCGCTTATAGTCTTTAAGATCCACGAGTTCACTCGGACAGGTAACTAGAGATAACAATAACAAAAAAGAAAGGAGTACGCATCTATTTCACCCAAACTTTATTTTACCTATCAAAGAATAGATTTCCCAATAAAATTTTAGGTTTCATAATTTTATAAGTGTTGGAATAAATAACAATACAGCAGGAATGCAAAATGAAAAGTCTATAACTCCTCTAAAGAATGAAAAGTCTATAACTCCGCTAAAATGTGTCCCGATTTGACTGAATTTTGTTCTGTTGTCATAAATTAGACAGTGAAACAGTTTGGCATTCAAACTTGTTCAAAGTACTTTCTTGAACTGGCGGTACCGAAATATGACATTTTTGGGGGCGGTAGGGGGCGTGGCACAAACTTGAAACAAACGGGGCCTGCGTTTTATTTGCAGGAGCCATCGTGCCAAAATTTAGAGCACTGTCGCTTATAGTCTTTAAGATCCACGAGTTCACTCGGACAGGTAACTAGAGATAACAATAACAAAAAAGAAAGGAGTACGCATCTATTTCACCCAAACTTTATTTTACCTATCAAAGAATAGATTTCCCAATAAAATTTTAGGTTTCATAATTTTATAAGTGTTGGAATAAATAACAATACAGCAGGAATGCAAAATGAAAAGTCTATAACTCCTCTAAAGAATGAAAAGTCTATAACTCCGCTAAAATGTGTCCCGATTTGACTGAATTTTGTTCTGTTGTCATAAATTAGACAGTGAAACAGTTTGGCATTCAAACTTGTTCAAAGTACTTTCTTGAACTGGCGGTACCGAAATATGACATTTTTGGGGGCGGTAGGGGGCGTGGCACAAACTTGAAACAAACGGGGCCTGCGTTATGTTCGCAGGAGTCATCGTGCCAAATTTAGAGCAGTATCTCTTATAGACTTTAAGATCCACGAGTTCACCAGGTCAGATAACTAGAGACGACAATAACAAAAAAGAAAGGAGTACGCATCTTTTTCACCCAAACTTTATTTTACCTATCAAAGAATAGATTTCCCAATAAAATGTTAGGTTTCATAATTTTATAAGTGTTGGAATAAATAACAATACAGCAGGAATGCAAAATGAAAAGTTGTCGGGTCAGGCAACAGCCACTGCATAAATTTAATATAAATGTAAAATATATATATATGTAATAATTATAGCTTAGCATATAATCATTTTTCTTATATCTTTTGTTAGTCGCAAGCCGACTCTTCTCGGCCGCTCGGCTTTATTTTATTGTTGTCATTAAGTTAACGAGCTTTCGCCCGCCCTATGCTAAAAGGCGGGCCCACTGGTACTCTTTATCTCAGTGCATACGCATCATAAATCGGAGCTTTCTGTCTCCATTTCATATGCAAAAATAAAAAGACATTTTTATAACGTGTGAAACAAATAACTACTTTGTTATTATTTTGGATAAAAGTCATTGAAAAATCTCAATGACCAAACATTGGTGACCCCGACGTGATATAATTAATATAAACTATAATTATTAAAATAAATAAAACAATTCCGCGAGCATAAAACAGTGGGAACATACCCGTTTTAGTGTTGCGGTGTATTAACATACGTATGTGCATTTAAACATAAACGGCATACAGTGTATCAGTGGAACAATTATTTTGTATTTATACCTAAATTATTTAAAAATATAAATAAATACAATACATACAATTGTTATTATTCGGTCCGCCAACATACATACATACAAACATACATACATACGTTCCACTTGCAAGTGCATTCGGCTCACACAAGCTTTCATATATATATACATTCCACAACTCAGTGTACGGTTCTGAGCGCACAGTGGGATAAATAGTGTTCGCTGCGCTCAAATATAAATAAATATAAAAAATAAACGAGAACTATAATTTTGGCGCCAAAATTAATTTGTGCGTGTTTTTTACCTAAATTGAGCGTGTTTCAATTATAGTGGCGATGAACTCCAGCGGCGCCGTCACAGGAGAACCCACTCCATCTCGGAGCGCGATTTTAAAATGCAAGGCAAAAGGTATCCTCCAGGATTTGAAGAGGATCCAAGGCGCCCTGCAGCCAATGTCCAAGGTGGAGGATGCTATGCTCCATGTGCGTCACGGCCAGTTGGTCGCCATGTACGAGGATTTTAAGGCCATCCACGGGGAGCTTGAAGAGTTAGACATTGCTGAAATAAGCAGCGACTTGCGATGGACAGTGTCTGAGCTTGTAGCTACGATGCATGCCGAAATCGAGCACGAGACGTCGTTGCGCTCTGCTCGAATTGCTGCCCATCCCACCCTTGCCAGCGGAGTTTCCAGTGTCCAGGTGGAACCAGCGCTAGGTCGGAGTTTTCAAGCCTTGCCTCCTCTTCCTCTTCCTACTTTCAGCGGAGGATATTCAGAGTGGGCTGAGTTTCATTCGGTCTTTTCGACGATTGTAGGCTGCAATCCTTATATAAGTAAGGTGGAAAAGTTTCAGAGGTTGCGATCTTGTCTTCGGGACTCCGCTTTAGAGGCAGTCCGTTCCTTGGAAATCTCTGAGGAGAATTATGATGTCGCAGTGCAACTTTTGGAGAAACGATTTAATAACCGTCGGTTGATATTTCAGGCTCATGTGAACGAGATTTTGGGCCTCAATCTATTGGAAGGTGACTCAGTGGCAGCGCTTCGAGGGCTGTCCGATAAGTTCAATGCCCATATACGAGCCTTATAAAATTTGGGGACTACAGTTCAGATCGCCGGCTGCATCATTGTCCAGGTACTTCTTCAAAGGTTGGATCCAGCTACTCAGGCCAAGTGGGAGGAAGGTCAAAATGCCTCGAACTCGGATCTCATCCCTACTTGGGAGTCGATGGCAGAGTTTTTGGAACAGCGTTGCAGGACTTTGGAGGCTATGGATGTGGCCTTGGCCGCTTACGCGCCGGGCACTCAGGTGGGAAGACGTAGAGTCGCAAATAACAGTAGAGCATCCTTTATTATTACTAATTCACCTGCCTCTGCTTGTATACTATGCGGTGGGTGGTCCCATGTAGTCTCTGCATGCCCAAGATTTTTGTCATTGCCCCCTGAGAGCCGCCTTGGCGAGGCTAGGCGACTAGGTCTATGCCGGAAATGTCTCCAAACTGGCCATCATCTGCGTGAGTGCCTCGCTGATAATTGTCGCAGTTGTGGGAGGAGGCATCACAGTCTGTTGCATTTTTTGGAGTTGCAGTCTTCCAGCAGCCAGCCTTCTGTTGTTCCGTCTACATCAGCCGCAGCCGAGTGCGCCGAGCCAATAGGCGCTTCACCATCCACGGCTAATGCACTAGTTGCCCAGGGTCGCAGCGGTGAGATAGCCTTACTTGCCACAGCGAATATTCTCATTCGGAGTCGTTCTGGGGTTTTTGTTCCATGCCGGGCTCTTTTGGATTCTGGATCGCAGGTGCACGTGATTATGTCCCGACTGGCTAGACAGCTGCAGCTTCGCAGGCGCAAATCGTACGTGGCAGTGTCTGGCATCGGCGACACTGGCTTCGCGACAGACGGATTCGCTGTTGATGTGCTCCTACGATCCTGTTGCTCTGAATATTCGGCCCTCTTCAGCGCTATCATCGCCACCAACATCACGGACCTTCAGCCTAGTTTTAGCTTGGATGTCTCCAGCTGGAATATTCCGGCAAACCTCTCTTTGGCTGATCCCCAGTTCTTTCGACCGCAGCGGATCGATTTACTTATCGGAGCCAGTTTATTCTATGAGCTGCTGTGTGTGGGTCAAATACAGCTCTCAGCTGGCCTACCGATGCTGCAGAAAACCCGGCTTGGATGGGTTGTGTGTGGCGGTGGTTCACATCTGGAGAGAAAGTCGTTCGTAGCCACAGCCAGCAAGGACGTTGTGAAGAGCTCAAGCCAGCTGGATGATCGCTTAGAGTGTCTGCTCCGTAATTTTTGGGAAATCGAAGACTGCTCCGAGCCCATTGTGAAGTGGACGAAAGAGGAATTGGATTGCGAGACGCATTTCGTGCAGAATTCTGCTCGCCTCGAGTCAGGCGCCTACTCGGTGAAGCTGCCGTTGAAGGTCAGCTCTGAGTTGCTAGGTGAGTCGTACTCACAAGCCGTACGGCGATTTTTCTCCCTCGAAAGGAAGCTTTGCCGTCAGCCTCAATTAAAGGATCAGTATGCTGCGTTCATAAAGGAGTATTTAGATTTGGGGCATATGTCTCCAGTACCGCCTAGCGCACGACCTGCCAGACAGTATTTCCTGCCACATCACTGCGTTTTGAAGGAGGACAGCTCAACAACCAAGCTCAGGGTTGTTTTTGATGGTTCAGCTGCCACTACGTCTGGGTATTCATTGAATGACGTTTTGATGTCTGGTCCAGTTATCCAACCAAAGCTGCTGCACAGTCTTCTAAGGTTTCGTTGCCATCGAGTGGCCATTACAGGAGATATTTGCAAAATGTACCGATGCGTTAGAGTTTTCCCCGAAGACAGCTATCTGCAGTGCATTCTTTGGCGGAATTCCACCCAGGATGAGTTGCAGGTTTTTAAGCTGGATACGGTCACTTATGGGACAAAGCCGGCCTCATTTTTATCAATTCGGGCAATGCATCAGTTGGCACAGGATGAGCAGTCTATGTTTCCAAAGGGCGCCGAAATTCTGGGTCGCGATTTTTATGTTGATGATCTAATTTCCGGAGGTGACTCAATAGAGGAGGCTACCAACATAATGCAGCAAACATCGGGGATCCTCGCCAAGGGCCAATTTCGGTTGAGAAAGTGGTGCTCCAATGTTTCTGAAGTGCTCTCTGACGTACCGGAAGAGGATCGAGAGTCGTTCCTAAGGTTTGATGATGGCAGCAACTTTACGAAGACTCTTGGCCTAGCTTGGGATCCTTCTACTGATCGCTTGCTATTTTCGTTTGAAGGGCTCCAGTCACCATCGAAGCCCACTAGGCGCATTATCCTCTCCTCAATCGCCCGGCTTTATGATCCGATAGGGCTTGTTGGACCTGTCATTACGAAGGCGAAGATCTTTCTTCAGAAGCTATGCCGTGAGAAGTTGTCCTGGGATGAAAGTCTACCTCAAGCTCTTCACTCCGATTGGGACATGATTTGCTCCAGCTTCGCCATGGCGCAGCGAGCTGAATTCCCTAGATGGTCACTATCATCACAGTCTGAAGTGGAGATTCATGGATTTTGTGACGCCAGCATTGAGGCTTATGGGGCTTGCATTTATGTCGTATCCAAGGGTACCAGGTCAGAAAGTCATTTACTCTGCTCAAAGTCCCGAGTCGCTCCTCTAAAAACAATTACGGTACCAAAACTGGAGTTATCTGGAGCAGAGTTGCTAGCTCGGCTTATGTCGGAAGTAGCTCAGTTGAAGGTCTATGACGGGAGGTATTTCTGCTGGTGCGATTCTGCTGTGGCGCTGTCCTGGATTCGGGAGGAGCCCGCTTGTTTTAATGTTTTCGTCGCCAATCGAGTTTCAACAATCCAGGAATTGACCAGAACGATGGAATGGCGTTATGTTCCTACGTCTTTGAACCCGGCAGACATCCTCTCGCGTGGTGCTCTTCCCAAGGAGTTAGTTACTGACAACCTGTGGTCCCATGGTCCTGCGTTTCTTCTTGGACTTCAAGACCAGTGGCCAGCAGCGGTGCTACCTGAAAAATCCTCTCTGGAGCTAAGGGCAAGGGTTCTGCTAATCAAATCCCCGTACGTTGACGTGACAGCTGGTTCCAAGTACGCCAACTCTTTTCCAGCACTGCAGCGCGTGTTCGCTTATGTGCACAAGTTCTCACAGCGAGTCCGTCACAAGGGTGTTGATGCTAGCGACATTAAGGCTGGAACCCACCTACTATTGCGTTTGGTGCAGCGTGTGTATGTTGGGGATGACATAAAGGCGCTACAGGATGGGAAGGAAATTTCGTCAGCTAGCATACTTGCCACATCCTCTCCCTTTTTAGACAAGTTTGGCCTGTTACGTGTGGACAGTCGTTTAAGAAATTCCACCTTGGATTTTGATAGTCGCCATCCAATTATATTGCCTAGAAGCCATCCAGTTACTCGGGCTATAATTGTTGATTTCCATGAGCGTAATCTACACACGGGGCCTCGTGCTCTGCTGGCTATTATTCGATCTCAATACTGGCCGATCGGGGGGAGAAAAACGGTGACGAAGGCATTGCACAAGTGTATCCGATGCTTCCGCACCAAACCTCGGTTGCTGGAGCACATTATGGCTGATCTCCCGGAGCAAAGAGTCAGCGGTTGCCAGGTTTTCGGAGTGACTGGTGTGGATTTTTGCGGCCCATTTTACTATAAGCCAGAGGTTCGCAATAAAGCTCCCGTAAAATGTTACGTGAGTGTTTTTATTTGCTTTGCTACTAAAGCCGTGCACTTAGAGCTTGTAAAGGATCTATCCACATCTGCGTTTTTACATGCTTTAAAACGGTTTATATGCACTCGCCGAAAGCCTCATCACATTTGGTCTGACAATGCGACAAATTTTGTTGGAGCTAAAAACGAGCTAAAGGAGCTGCTCCAACTCTTTATAAGCGATGAGCATCAACGAGCGCTTCTGGAGTTTTGCGCGATTGAGTCCATCGAGTGGCATTTTATTCCTCCTCGATCTCCGCATTTTGGTGGACTCTGGAAAGCGGCTGTCAAAACTGCAAAGCATCATTTTTACCGGGCTGTTGGATCCTCAGTTCTTGGATTTGACGAGCTGCGAACTCTGTTTTGTCACATTGGTGCTGTCATAAACTCACGGCCTTTATTGTCTCTTTCAGAGGATCCTGCAGACCTTGATGTTCTAACGCCATCCCACTTTTTAGCTGGTGGTCCGTCAGTCAGTTTTATCGAGCCTGATGTCACAAAGCTGAATTATAACCGTCTGGACAGCTGGCAGCGTGTGTCTTTCCTGCAGCAGTCTTTCTGGTCCCGATGGAAGGAGGAGTATTTAAGCCTTCTTCAGCAGCGCTCCAAATGGCGCGCTTCCGGCCCTGCCTTGGCGATTAACGATGTGGTGCTAGTCAAGGACGAGAACCTACCCCCCATGAAGTGGCCGTTGGCTAGAATACTGGATCTAGTTCCTGGTCAGGATGGAGTGCCTCGAGTGGCGGTGCTTAGAACCGCTTCTGGAACTACCAAGCGCGCAGTGACCAAGCTTTGCCTATTGCCCCTTAAGGAAGAAGTTGAAGGACAGGCCTCAACTGGGGGGAGTATGTCGGGTCAGGCAACAGCCACTGCATAAATTTAATATAAATGTAAAATATATATATATGTAATAATTATAGCTTAGCATATAATCATTTTTCTTATATCTTTTGTTAGTCGCAAGCCGACTCTTCTCGGCCGCTCGGCTTTATTTTATTGTTGTCATTAAGTTAACGAGCTTTCGCCCGCCCTATGCTAAAAGGCGGGCCCACTGGTACTCTTTATCTCAGTGCATACGCATCATAAATCGGAGCTTTCTGTCTCCATTTCATATGCAAAAATAAAAAGACATTTTTATAACGTGTGAAACAAATAACTACTTTGTTATTATTTTGGATAAAAGTCATTGAAAAATCTCAATGACCAAACAAAAGTCTATAACTCCTCTTAAAAATGAAAAGTCTATAACTCCTCTAAAATGTGTCCCAAATTGACTGAATTTTGTTCTGTTGTCATAAATTAGACAGTGAAACAGTTTGGCATTCAAACTTGTTCAAAGTACTTTCTTGAACTGGCGGTACCGAAATATGACATTTTTGGGGGCGGTAGGGGGCGTGGCACAAACTTGAAACAAACGGGGCCTGCGTTATGTTTGCAGGAGTCATCGTGCCAAATTTAGAGCAGTATCTCTTATAGACTTTAAGATCCACGAGTTGTAATGGTCACCTGTGCTGCCCATTCGAGTTTAAAAAAAATTAGATTAGAATAACGTCTAATCTTAACGAAACTCTCCACTTTTATCGATAGGTGTTAGCAATTTTTTTTTGTTTTATTCATTCCTAATGTGCATACTAGGCGTTAGTACTTACCTTGACATTAGCCCTAGCAGCTTATTAGGTGCCGTCAAAAGTCTTTTTCTTTTTTGAGCTGTCAAACTAAGCAGACGCACACCTTAGTACCAGCTACAACATATACATAAATCAAGTGGGTGAAACACGTGCAAAGTGATCACAACAAAATAAAACAAATTAAATCTGAAAAATCCCCACACATCATTGGGCAAAGAAGTGAAGCAAAGACATCATTAAAGTCGCAAACAAACCTAGCCTGGGATCAGGTAATGATTTTCAAGCTCGCCAGCCGAATTTTTATCTCAACCTTGTTTCCATAAGGCGTCTTCTATGGCCGAAAATCCACAAGAGTCCCACCCGCACCACCTGGATTCCCTACCTGGATCATTACACATAGTTTTTATCAGGATGAGTAACCCTATCAAAAATAAAAAAAACACCCACTTAGTCTATCCCGTCTACATTTATACTGATGTAGACAATACATCACAATACTGATACACCGGATAGGAGAAATTTCGGATATCACCTATAAATATAAAACGATATCAAAGTATACAATAGCGAACGAGAGTCGCCTTCCAATCGTGTATTACATTTCTGTTGTTGTTCACAAACACAAAAATTAAATTACATTAAAATATTACAAACTTATATTGAACTAGAAATTTAGAAAAGAAAAAAAATTAGATGTAAAAGAAATGAATACGAAAGAAATTATAGATATAGAAAAATAATAGTAATAATTATATTCAATTACATTAAAATAGTATGAACTTATATTGAACTAGAAATTTAAAGAAAAAAAAAAAAATATATATATAGTGAAAAGAAATTATGAATTCTATTAAAGTACATTAAATTCTACGAACTCGAATTGAACTAAAGAAAAACAAAAATGTAAATAAGGAAAGGCATGCAAAAAGAGAAATAATGTAGTTGTAAGATATATTTAAGAAATTCAACCTCTCAACTAATCAGCCCAACCTCTACGAGACTCCAACATGAAGGCCTTCATCGAGGATCATCACATTGGGGTGAGTGAACAAAAAAATAAAACCTAAAAGATAACTAAATACCTAAAAGAGAAAATTCTAAAAGATAACTAAATACCTAAAAGAGAAAATTTTAAAAGATAACTAAATGCCTAAAAGAGAAAAATTTTAAAAGATCAGAATGTGTAGGAGGTTAAAAATTCTAAGAACTGGTTTGTAAGATTTAAAAGAAAAAAAAAACTGTATATGAAAAAAAAAAAAACAAATTACCTATCAATCGGGCAATTATGCTATTCTGCCATGCTCATATCAATAATCTCTGCCAAGCCGATAAGCTTGCAGACAGCAGGTGCTTGTTTGTTTTGCTTTCGTCATTTGTTTTTTTTTTTTTTGCTAGCCTAAACCTTCAAGTGCATTCGAACTCAAATAGAGCAACGTAGCATCTTAAAATTTGTTGTCAATTTTAAATCTCAAATAATGAATGAGGTCCACCTTATTATTATTATTATTATACTATATTATTAAGCTAGGTTTTAGCCAATAATGTTAATTAACCCAAAATTCTAAGATCATACCTGAATTGAACATGAAATTACTTCTCTTTTATTATTGTAAGATCCTAAAGTTAAGCTGAAGTTTGTGAAAATATATTACTTTAAAAAAAAATAGAAGTATGAGGGAGTAAGTCAGTATTTCCGTGACCTTGGAAATGTGAGTAGAAATGATAATTGGGGTCTTAACAACAATTCTCTTAAGACTAAGGTAGGGTGGGTAATGAAACCGTGTCCGAATTCTAACATCATTGTCGGCACAATTTTTTTTTTCTTTTTCTCTGTTGTGATTTCTTTCCTCCTTGTTATCATGCAATTCCTAAGCTTATCTTCTCGGGGGCAATGACCCCAAGTTTTCTGGTTTTTTTTTGTGCGTTCTCCACGATCAAGTGGAAATTTAGTTTCAGTAGGGACTCTTTAATGATTCTTGTAGTGATCAAATTTACTGATATTAGCAAAACCCACCCCATCTCCCGAAAGAGCTACACTTAATAAGGGTCCCGTTGCTAGTATCTAGTAAATTATGCAGTAGCTGAATTTGCCTATTATGGCAGCCCGAGAAAAACTTTGATACAGCTATGCAGGAGGTTACAAAGAATTTGGCGCCCATACGGTGAGGCACGGTGAAAAGGATTCGTAATAGATTCAATAACCGTCGGCCCGTGGAAGAGTAGAAAGTTAGACCCGAAATAACATTTTTTTATTTAGGATTTTGCATTAACAAGCGGAGGCTTATTAATTGCGACCAAAGGAAAGAGGTTAACTTTTCGGAACACTGGTGCAGAATACTGTTGAACATCTAATTCTGAGTACTCATCCACAGTAAATATAATTGCTCGTTTTGCTTTCGTATGAAAATTGGTTGTTAGGATAGAATATCGAAATGGTATACCCTTCTGGAATTTGGGGAGCTTGAATAATCGAACAACCCGACCGAAGAGTAAGGTATATAATCAGGGATATTTTAAAAAGACCGGAGTCAAGCAACAAATATTCATCAAGTGGGATACATATAAGAAATGAATAGAATAGGTTCTGTTATTATGTTAGTATCGGCTGGAACACAAAAACATATGCGAGAGCGTATTTTTGTCCGTTGATATAAGCGTAGAAGCGAATTATATTTAAAGCATTCTGGTGTAACCTAGTATAATTATAATAGCCCAAACATAAAAATAAAATAGAAAATAAATTAACATACATTTTTAAAGGAGTGACAGCTAACAATATGCAGAAAAAGAAAATTAACTACTCACATTTCCAACAGAGGTCAACAAACGGAAACTTTTAAGTAATCAATCTATACAAATATAAAAAAAAATATTAATTTAAAATGCCAATTCAACGTACCCCGGAACAAAGTGGTGCAGAGGCAATACCGAACGTATGCGTTATTTGCGAAAACGTCATGGAAAATACGCAGCCATGAGAACTGAGATTTCATCCTGACAAAGAGAATGAATGTCCTTCATGCTTAGCTAAAGTATTGCGAAAGGATGTAAAAGTAGTAGTAGGAAACTGTTCTCCTGGTGCAAAGCCTGGAGATGAAAGAGAGCGGCAGTTAAATCGTCCAAACACTAGGTCTGTGGTTAGACAGCTTCAGCTGGAAGATGCAAACCGAGAAATAGGTACTTCACAGTCCGATCAGCGATTAAACTGGGCCCAAATCAACCCGCAAAGCGAGAGTGAAAGAAGCCTCAATACTAGGCTTGCTAATAACGAGATACCGCGGAATAGTCCACAACGGGGAAGATCACAGCGAGGCAGACCTCCAAGGCAATTTCCAAGAAATAATGATAATTGGGTACGACCAAACATAGAACACTTAGTTAGAGAAACAGTAGATAGAATGCTTTCTTCATTGGTACTAAGAAACGGAGTTGAAAATTCGATGGGTCAAGATCAAAGGGACTTCGATGTACCAAGCCCTAGAGCTTTTTCCTCAGGGCATACTAGCAACAAAGTAGCAGATATTATCCAAAAATGGGGAGTTCGGTTCGAAGGAACTGCGGAAGGATTATCAGTTGACGAATTTTTATATCGAGTTAAAGTGTTAACACGAGAACATCTTAATAACGATCTTGAGGCAATGGCCAAAAATGTTCATCAGCTATTAACAGGCAAAGCTAGTTCATGGTTCTGGAGATTTCATAAACGAACAGAAACATTTACTTGGAATCAATTTTGCACAGGGCTACGTGAACAATATAAAGAGAACCGCTCAAAAACAGAATTGCGGGAACAAATTCGAGCTCGAAAACAAAAACCTGGCGAAACATTTGACACATATTACGAAGCTATTTGCAAACTAATGGATAAGCTATCTGTTGAGTTTGAGGAATCAGAATTAATTGAACTAGTTCAGGGAAATTTACTTACTGATATGAAAGATAGATTATTATTTGAAGAAATATACTCCATCGATCATTTAAGACGGCTAGTACAAAGGAGAGAACACTTTTTACAAGAAGCAGGGCGATCTCTTCGCAACGTAACGAAATCAAAAGAGGGAGGACCTTATCGGGTATATGCAGTAGAGGAGATTGAGGAAAATAAATCCGAAAACAACCGCTTAGACATCTCTGCTATACAAAGAAATCCGGCTAACATAACTTGTTGGAATTGCGGAGTAACGGGACACTTTTGGCAAGATTGTCTAGGGGATAGACGTATATTTTGTTATGGATGCGGGAAGCCTGACATCTATAAGCCCAATTGTATTTACTGTAAAACCAGTTCGGAAAACCGGAAATCCGGGGCATCTCAAAACAATCGGATGTCCCACCAATAAATAACTCGGAGTTTACAAATTTAAATAGATACACAATTTTAAATAAGAAACTAGAAGAGCGTATCATTACAACTCAAGATAATATACCAGATGCCAAGATAGAAAATGAGGTAGATATTAAGTTTAGGCCATATGAAGAACGTTTGAAAAATTATTATGAAGTTAGAAATAAAATTTTTTCGGAAAATATAATCCCTCGAAAAAGAAATTCGATTCGGATAAAGAAATATTATAAGAACCTTTGTAAGAAACAACATAGATTAATATCTACTATATTTCAAAATAATGCGGATAACCGAAGTTATGCTAGTGTAGAATTTTTAGATTTTACAGAATGGGGGTTACTAGACACCGGAGCAAATATTAGTTGTATTGGAGCTGAGTTAGCAAACCAAGACTTTAGTGGTGTAGGTGGATATAAATCAATAGTATCGCAGGTTAAAACGGCGGATGCTAAACCACATCAAGTTTTAGGCATATTAAAAGTAGCAATGAGATATAAAGGAGAAGAAAAGGAGGTAGAACTCTATGTTATACCGACAATTGCACAGCGTCTTATTCTTGGAATTGATTTCTGGCGAACGTTTCAGTTAGCACCCGGAATAGTGGGATCCCTTGAACCAGCAGATAGTGGGCAGGACCTTAGCACCCCTAAGCCGGATCAATATCCTTTGACTAAAATGGAACTTCACCAATTGGAAGCAGTGAAAGAAATGTTTCCCAACTTCGAAAAACAGGGTTTAGGGCGAACGTCCTTAATTAAACATCACATAGATACGGGAAACGCGTCTTCTGTTAAACAGAGACACTATCCTATTAGAGAAAGTCTTATATACTGAAATTGATCGTATGCTAGAACTTAAAGTGATTGCACCATCTAAAAGTGCATGGAGCTCACCCATTCGAATGGTTATTAAACCAAATAAAGTCCGAATTTGTCTGGACGCTCGAAAATTAAATGAGGTTACTCTGAAAGATGCGTACCCATTACAAAGTATAGAGGGAATATTTTCGCGTCTTCCAAAGGCAAATATTATTAGTAAACTGGACCTAAAAGATGCCTATTGGCAAATTGAACTGACCAAGGAAGCTAAACCCTTAACAGCGTTTACCGTGCCAGGTCGAGGATTATTTCAATTCGAAGTAATGCCATTTGGTCTGTGTAACGCACCGTCAACCATGTGTCGTCTGATGGATGATCTTATTCCACCAGATCTACGATACTGTGTTTTTGGATATTTAGATGATTTGTGTATTGTTACCGATGATTTTCAATCCCATTTAGCAGTTCTCATACGAATTGCCCAGGAATTTCGCAAAGCAAACTTAACGTTAAATGTTAAGAAAAGCCATTTTTGTGTAACAAAAGTTAACTACTTAGGTTACATAATTGGAAATGGAGGAATAGCTACGGATCCGGAAAAGGTATCCTGTATTCTAAATTGGCCTGCTCCTCGCAACATGAAACAATTAAGAGGATTTCTAGGTATTTGTAATTGGTACCGCAGGTTTATTGCGAACTTCGCAGAGTTGTCATTTCCTATGACAGAACTGTTAGGAAAAAGTAGAAAGTTCACCTGGACGACTGACGCGCAGGAAGCTATGGACAAATTGAAAGTTAAACTTACTTCCGCACCCGTTTTGCAAAATGCTGACTTTACAAAGAAGTTCTTTCTTCATTGTGACGCCAGTGACTTCGGCATTGGGTCAGTGTTAGTGCAACTTTCCGACGAAGGAGAAGAAAGACCGATCGCATACATGTCAAAAAAATTGTCGAAGGCTCAAAGAAATTATAGTGTAACAGAACGGGAATGTCTAGCAGTTATTGTAGCCATCGAAAGATTTCGTGGTTATTTAGAGATGCAACCATTCGAAGTTGTGACCGATCATTCTAGTCTAACATGGCTTATAAAACAACGAAAAAGTGCCACGGGAAGAGTAGCAAGATGGTTCGATAGAATGCAGGGATTTAAATTTACTATTTCTCATCGTAAAGGGAAGGATCATATCGTTCCAGATGCTTTGTCTCGAATGTGTGAGGAATCCATCGACAGTTTAGAGGTGATAGGACCCGAAATTGACTTAGACTCACCAGCCTTTATGCAGTCAGATTACGTAGAGCTCCGATTGAAAGTAGAGCAGAATCTAAGTAAACTTCCAGATTTACGGATACACGACAAATTTGTGTATATCCGAACGGAACATGCGTCTGGTAATCCGGATCAAGAAGCCGATAGTTGGAAACTATGGGTTCCAGAACAATTACGAGCCAAGGTTATTTGGCAGGCTCATAATTGTGTGGTATCTGCACATGGAGGGATGCAAAAGACGATAGAACGCTTGCGTCGCAATCTCTTTTGGCCAGGTTTATCCAAAGAAGTTAGAGAGTACATTCGGAACTGTGATGTTTATAAACAAACAAAAAGCCCTAATCAAACATTAAGACCGCCAATGGGAGAACAAAGTGTTTCCATACGTCCTTTTCAAAGATTATATATTGATATTCTCGGCCCATATCCCCGTAGTAAAAGAGGCTATACTGGATTATTTATAGTGCTTGACCATTTTAGTAGATATCACTGGCTGTGTCCATTAAAGAAAGCTACGACCGGAAGTATTAACAACTTTTTAGAAGATCGAATTTTTTGTGAGTTTGGAGTTCCAGAGTCTATTGTTAGTGACAACGGCTCACAATTCAAAGCAAAAGAATTTGAAGCGATGTTAACTAGGTTTGGAATTCGACACATTTGTACCGCCCTCTACTCTCCGCAAAGCAATGCAGCTGAACGAGTAAATCGCTCGATAATTACAGCTATCCGTTCGTATCTTAAGAATGATCAAACCGACTGGGATGTTAATTTAACTTGCATTTCATCCGCTTTGAGATCGGCATTGCATCAGTCTCTTGGATGTTCTCCTTACAAAGCCCTTTTTGGTTTTAATATGATTAACCACGCGGAGGATTACCGATTATTAAAGAATTTATCACTTCTAGAAGAATCCCCTACAATAGATCGGCACGAAAAGTTATTTTTGTTACGCCAAAATGTGAAAACAAATAGTCGAAAAGCCTATGAAGAGAATGCAAAACAGTACAACTTGAGGAGTAAGAATAGTTCATTCAAAGAAGGTCAAGAAGTTTTCAAACGAAATTTCCAGTTAAGTAACTTTAGTCAGAACTACAATAAAAAGTTAGGCCCGTTGTTTTCGAAATGCAGAGTGAAGAAGAAATTGGGAAACGCTTATTATTTGCTAGAAACCCTGAGTGGAAAAGAGCTAGGAACTTATCATGCCAAAGATATAAAATGCTAATTCCAGCTAATCATGTCTCCGGATTACTCGACAGATTATCTGTGGTTGTAATGGTCACCTGTGCTGCCCATTCGAGTTTAAAAAAAATTAGATTAGAATAACGTCTAATCTTAACGAAACTCTCCACTTTTATCGATAGGTGTTAGCAATTTTTTTTTGTTTTATTCATTCCTAATGTGCATACTAGGCGTTAGTACTTACCTTGACATTAGCCCTAGCAGCTTATTAGGTGCCGTCAAAAGTCTTTTTCTTTTTTGAGCTGTCAAACTAAGCAGACGCACACCTTAGTACCAGCTACAACATATACATAAATCAAGTGGGTGAAACACGTGCAAAGTGATCACAACAAAATAAAACAAATTAAATCTGAAAAATCCCCACACATCATTGGGCAAAGAAGTGAAGCAAAGACATCATTAAAGTCGCAAACAAACCTAGCCTGGGATCAGGTAATGATTTTCAAGCTCGCCAGCCGAATTTTTATCTCAACCTTGTTTCCATAAGGCGTCTTCTATGGCCGAAAATCCACAAGAGTCCCACCCGCACCACCTGGATTCCCTACCTGGATCATTACACATAGTTTTTATCAGGATGAGTAACCCTATCAAAAATAAAAAAAACACCCACTTAGTCTATCCCGTCTACATTTATACTGATGTAGACAATACATCACAATACTGATACACCGGATAGGAGAAATTTCGGATATCACCTATAAATATAAAACGATATCAAAGTATACAATAGCGAACGAGAGTCGCCTTCCAATCGTGTATTACATTTCTGTTGTTGTTCACAAACACAAAAATTAAATTACATTAAAATATTACAAACTTATATTGAACTAGAAATTTAGAAAAGAAAAAAAATTAGATGTAAAAGAAATGAATACGAAAGAAATTATAGATATAGAAAAATAATAGTAATAATTATATTCAATTACATTAAAATAGTATGAACTTATATTGAACTAGAAATTTAAAGAAAAAAAAAAAAATATATATATAGTGAAAAGAAATTATGAATTCTATTAAAGTACATTAAATTCTACGAACTCGAATTGAACTAAAGAAAAACAAAAATGTAAATAAGGAAAGGCATGCAAAAAGAGAAATAATGTAGTTGTAAGATATATTTAAGAAATTCAACCTCTCAACTAATCAGCCCAACCTCTACGAGACTCCAACATGAAGGCCTTCATCGAGGATCATCACATTGGGGTGAGTGAACAAAAAAATAAAACCTAAAAGATAACTAAATACCTAAAAGAGAAAATTCTAAAAGATAACTAAATACCTAAAAGAGAAAATTTTAAAAGATAACTAAATGCCTAAAAGAGAAAAATTTTAAAAGATCAGAATGTGTAGGAGGTTAAAAATTCTAAGAACTGGTTTGTAAGATTTAAAAGAAAAAAAAAAACTGTATATGAAAAAAAAAAAAAACAAATTACCTATCAATCGGGCAATTATGCTATTCTGCCATGCTCATATCAATAATCTCTGCCAAGCCGATAAGCTTGCAGACAGCAGGTGCTTGTTTGTTTTGCTTTCGTCATTTGTTTTTTTTTTTTTTTTGCTAGCCTAAACCTTCAAGTGCATTCGAACTCAAATAGAGCAACGTAGCATCTTAAAATTTGTTGTCAATTTTAAATCTCAAATAATGAATGAGGTCCACCTTATTATTATTATTATTATACTATATTATTAAGCTAGGTTTTAGCCAATAATGTTAATTAACCCAAAATTCTAAGATCATACCTGAATTGAACATGAAATTACTTCTCTTTTATTATTGTAAGATCCTAAAGTTAAGCTGAAGTTTGTGAAAATATATTACTTTAAAAAAAAATAGAAGTATGAGGGAGTAAGTCAGTATTTCCGTGACCTTGGAAATGTGAGTAGAAATGATAATTGGGGTCTTAACAACAATTCTCTTAAGACTAAGGTAGGGTGGGTAATGAAACCGTGTCCGAATTCTAACATCATTGTCGGCACAATTTTTTTTTTCTTTTTCTCTGTTGTGATTTCTTTCCTCCTTGTTATCATGCAATTCCTAAGCTTATCTTCTCGGGGGCAATGACCCCAAGTTTTCTGGTTTTTTTTTGTGCGTTCTCCACGATCAAGTGGAAATTTAGTTTCAGTAGGGACTCTTTAATGATTCTTGTAGTGATCAAATTTACTGATATTAGCAAAACCCACCCCATCTCCCGAAAGAGCTACACTTAATAAGGGTCCCGTTGCTAGTATCTAGTAAATTATGCAGTAGCTGAATTTGCCTATTATGGCAGCCCGAGAAAAACTTTGATACAGCTATGCAGGAGGTTACAAAGAATTTGGCGCCCATACGGTGAGGCACGGTGAAAAGGATTCGTAATAGATTCAATAACCGTCGGCCCGTGGAAGAGTAGAAAGTTAGAGCCGAAATAACATTTTTTTATTTAGGATTTTGCATTAACAAGCGGAGGCTTATTAATTGCGACCAAAGGAAAGAGGTTAACTTTTCGGAACACTGGTGCAGAATACTGTTGAACATCTAATTCTGAGTACTCATCCACAGTAAATATAATTGCTCGTTTTGCTTTCGTATGAAAATTGGTTGTTAGGATAGAATATCGAAATGGTATACCCTTCTGGAATTTGGGGAGCTTGAATAATCGAACAACCCGACCGAAGAGTAAGGTATATAATCAGGGATATTTTAAAAAGACCGGAGTCAAGCAACAAATATTCATCAAGTGGGATACATATAAGAAATGAATAGAATAGGTTCTGTTATTATGTTAGTATCGGCTGGAACACAAAAACATATGCGAGAGCGTATTTTTGTCCGTTGATATAAGCGTAGAAGCGAATTATATTTAAAGCATTCTGGTGTAACCTAGTATAATTATAATAGCCCAAACATAAAAATAAAATAGAAAATAAATTAACATACATTTTTAAAGGAGTGACAGCTAACAATATGCAGAAAAAGAAAATTAACTACTCACATTTCCAACAAAGGTCAACAAACGGAAACTTTTAAGTAATCAATCTATACAAATATAAAAAAAAATATTAATTTAAAATGCCAATTCAACGTACCCCGGAACAAAGTGGTGCAGAGGCAATACCGAACGTATGCGTTATTTGCGAAAACGTCATGGAAAATACGCAGCCATGTGTAATTACCAATTGTAAACATATTTTTCACAAATCTTGTATGGAACTGAGATTTCATCCTGACAAAGAGAATGAATGTCCTTCATGCTTAGCTAAAGTATTGCGAAAGGATGTAAAAGTAGTAGTAGGAAACTGTTCTCCTGGTGCAAAGCCTGGAGATGAAAGAGAGCGGCAGTTAAATCGTCCAAACACTAGGTCTGTGGTTAGACAGCTTCAGCTGGAAGATGCAAACCGAGAAATAGGTACTTCACAGTCCGATCAGCGATTAAACTGGGCCCAAATCAACCCGCAAAGCGAGAGTGAAAGAAGCCTCAATACTAGGCTTGCTAATAACGAGATACCGCGGAATAGTCCACAACGGGGAAGATCACAGCGAGGCAGACCTCCAAGGCAATTTCCAAGAAATAATGATAATTGGGTACGACCAAACATAGAACACTTAGTTAGAGAAACAGTAGATAGAATGCTTTCTTCATTGGTACTAAGAAACGGAGTTGAAAATTCGATGGGTCAAGATCAAAGGGACTTCGATGTACCAAGCCCTAGAGCTTTTTCCTCAGGGCATACTAGCAACAAAGTAGCAGATATTATCCAAAAATGGGGAGTTCGGTTCGAAGGAACTGCGGAAGGATTATCAGTTGACGAATTTTTATATCGAGTTAAAGTGTTAACACGAGAACATCTTAATAACGATCTTGAGGCAATGGCCAAAAATGTTCATCAGCTATTAACAGGCAAAGCTAGTTCATGGTTCTGGAGATTTCATAAACGAACAGAAACATTTACTTGGAATCAATTTTGCACAGGGCTACGTGAACAATATAAAGAGAACCGCTCAAAAACAGAATTGCGGGAACAAATTCGAGCTCGAAAACAAAAACCTGGCGAAACATTTGACACATATTACGAAGCTATTTGCAAACTAATGGATAAGCTATCTGTTGAGTTTGAGGAATCAGAATTAATTGAACTAGTTCAGGGAAATTTACTTACTGATATGAAAGATAGATTATTATTTGAAGAAATATACTCCATCGATCATTTAAGACGGCTAGTACAAAGGAGAGAACACTTTTTACAAGAAGCAGGGCGATCTCTTCGCAACGTAACGAAATCAAAAGAGGGAGGACCTTATCGGGTATATGCAGTAGAGGAGATTGAGGAAAATAAATCCGAAAACAACCGCTTAGACATCTCTGCTATACAAAGAAATCCGGCTAACATAACTTGTTGGAATTGCGGAGTAACGGGACACTTTTGGCAAGATTGTCTAGGGGATAGACGTATATTTTGTTATGGATGCGGGAAGCCTGACATCTATAAGCCCAATTGTATTTACTGTAAAACCAGTTCGGAAAACCGGAAATCCGGGGCATCTCAAAACAATCGGATGTCCCACCAATAAATAACTCGGAGTTTACAAATTTAAATAGATACACAATTTTAAATAAGAAACTAGAAGAGCGTATCATTACAACTCAAGATAATATACCAGATGCCAAGATAGAAAATGAGGTAGATATTAAGTTTAGGCCATATGAAGAACGTTTGAAAAATTATTATGAAGTTAGAAATAAAATTTTTTCGGAAAATATAATCCCTCGAAAAAGAAATTCGATTCGGATAAAGAAATATTATAAGAACCTTTGTAAGAAACAACATAGATTAATATCTACTATATTTCAAAATAATGCGGATAACCGAAGTTATGCTAGTGTAGAATTTTTAGATTTTACAGAATGGGGGTTACTAGACACCGGAGCAAATATTAGTTGTATTGGAGCTGAGTTAGCAAACCAAGACTTTAGTGGTGTAGGTGGATATAAATCAATAGTATCGCAGGTTAAAACGGCGGATGCTAAACCACATCAAGTTTTAGGCATATTAAAAGTAGCAATGAGATATAAAGGAGAAGAAAAGGAGGTAGAACTCTATGTTATACCGACAATTGCACAGCGTCTTATTCTTGGAATTGATTTCTGGCGAACGTTTCAGTTAGCACCCGGAATAGTGGGATCCCTTGAACCAGCAGATAGTGGGCAGGACCTTAGCACCCCTAAGCCGGATCAATATCCTTTGACTAAAATGGAACTTCACCAATTGGAAGCAGTGAAAGAAATGTTTCCCAACTTCGAAAAACAGGGTTTAGGGCGAACGTCCTTAATTAAACATCACATAGATACGGGAAACGCGTCTTCTGTTAAACAGAGACACTATCCTATTAGTCCAGCTGTGGAGAAAGTCTTATATACTGAAATTGATCGTATGCTAGAACTTAAAGTGATTGCACCATATAAAAGTGCATGGAGCTCACCCATTCGAATGGTTATTAAACCAAATAAAGTCCGAATTTGTCTGGACGCTCGAAAATTAAATGAGGTTACTCTGAAAGATGCGTACCCATTACAAAGTATAGAGGGAATATTTTCGCGTCTTCCAAAGGCAAATATTATTAGTAAACTGGACCTAAAAGATGCCTATTGGCAAATTGAACTGACCAAGGAAGCTAAACCCTTAACAGCGTTTACCGTGCCAGGTCGAGGATTATTTCAATTCGAAGTAATGCCATTTGGTCTGTGTAACGCACCGTCAACCATGTGTCGTCTGATGGATGATCTTATTCCACCAGATCTACGATACTGTGTTTTTGGATATTTAGATGATTTGTGTATTGTTACCGATGATTTTCAATCCCATTTAGCAGTTCTCATACGAATTGCCCAGGAATTTCGCAAAGCAAACTTAACGTTAAATGTTAAGAAAAGCCATTTTTGTGTAACAAAAGTTAACTACTTAGGTTACATAATTGGAAATGGAGGAATAGCTACGGATCCGGAAAAGGTATCCTGTATTCTAAATTGGCCTGCTCCTCGCAACATGAAACAATTAAGAGGATTTCTAGGTATTTGTAATTGGTACCGCAGGTTTATTGCGAACTTCGCAGAGTTGTCATTTCCTATGACAGAACTGTTAGGAAAAAGTAGAAAGTTCACCTGGACGACTGACGCGCAGGAAGCTATGGACAAATTGAAAGTTAAACTTACTTCCGCACCCGTTTTGCAAAATGCTGACTTTACAAAGAAGTTCTTTCTTCATTGTGACGCCAGTGACTTCGGCATTGGGTCAGTGTTAGTGCAACTTTCCGACGAAGGAGAAGAAAGACCGATCGCATACATGTCAAAAAAATTGTCGAAGGCTCAAAGAAATTATAGTGTAACAGAACGGGAATGTCTAGCAGTTATTGTAGCCATCGAAAGATTTCGTGGTTATTTAGAGATGCAACCATTCGAAGTTGTGACCGATCATTCTAGTCTAACATGGCTTATAAAACAACGAAAAAGTGCCACGGGAAGAGTAGCAAGATGGTTCGATAGAATGCAGGGATTTAAATTTACTATTTCTCATCGTAAAGGGAAGGATCATATCGTTCCAGATGCTTTGTCTCGAATGTGTGAGGAATCCATCGACAGTTTAGAGGTGATAGGACCCGAAATTGACTTAGACTCACCAGCCTTTATGCAGTCAGATTACGTAGAGCTCCGATTGAAAGTAGAGCAGAATCTAAGTAAACTTCCAGATTTACGGATACACGACAAATTTGTGTATATCCGAACGGAACATGCGTCTGGTAATCCGGATCAAGAAGCCGATAGTTGGAAACTATGGGTTCCAGAACAATTACGAGCCAAGGTTATTTGGCAGGCTCATAATTGTGTGGTATCTGCACATGGAGGGATGCAAAAGACGATAGAACGCTTGCGTCGCAATCTCTTTTGGCCAGGTTTATCCAAAGAAGTTAGAGAGTACATTCGGAACTGTGATGTTTGTAAACAAACAAAAAGCCCTAATCAAACATTAAGACCGCCAATGGGAGAACAAAGTGTTTCCATACGTCCTTTTCAAAGATTATATATTGATATTCTCGGCCCATATCCCCGTAGTAAAAGAGGCTATACTGGATTATTTATAGTGCTTGACCATTTTAGTAGATATCACTGGCTGTGTCCATTAAAGAAAGCTACGACCGGAAGTATTAACAACTTTTTAGAAGATCGAATTTTTTGTGAGTTTGGAGTTCCAGAGTCTATTGTTAGTGACAACGGCTCACAATTCAAAGCAAAAGAATTTGAAGCGATGTTAACTAGGTTTGGAATTCGACACATTTGTACCGCCCTCTACTCTCCGCAAAGCAATGCAGCTGAACGAGTAAATCGCTCGATAATTACAGCTATCCGTTCGTATCTTAAGAATGATCAAACCGACTGGGATGTTAATTTAACTTGCATTTCATCCGCTTTGAGATCGGCATTGCATCAGTCTCTTGGATGTTCTCCTTACAAAGCCCTTTTTGGTTTTAATATGATTAACCACGCGGAGGATTACCGATTATTAAAGAATTTATCACTTCTAGAAGAATCCCCTACAATAGATCGGCACGAAAAGTTATTTTTGTTACGCCAAAATGTGAAAACAAATAGTCGAAAAGCCTATGAAGAGAATGCAAAACAGTACAACTTGAGGAGTAAGAATAGTTCATTCAAAGAAGGTCAAGAAGTTTTCAAACGAAATTTCCAGTTAAGTAACTTTAGTCAGAACTACAATAAAAAGTTAGGCCCGTTGTTTTCGAAATGCAGAGTGAAGAAGAAATTGGGAAACGCTTATTATTTGCTAGAAACCCTGAGTGGAAAAGAGCTAGGAACTTATCATGCCAAAGATATAAAATGCTAATTCCAGCTAATCATGTCTCCGGATTACTCGACAGATTATCTGTGGTTGTAATGGTCACCTGTGCTGCCCATTCGAGTTTAAAAAAAATTAGATTAGAATAACGTCTAATCTTAACGAAACTCTCCACTTTTATCGATAGGTGTTAGCAATTTTTTTTTGTTTTATTCATTCCTAATGTGCATACTAGGCGTTAGTACTTACCTTGACATTAGCCCTAGCAGCTTATTAGGTGCCGTCAAAAGTCTTTTTCTTTTTTGAGCTGTCAAACTAAGCAGACGCACACCTTAGTACCAGCTACAACATATACATAAATCAAGTGGGTGAAACACGTGCAAAGTGATCACAACAAAATAAAACAAATTAAATCTGAAAAATCCCCACACATCATTGGGCAAAGAAGTGAAGCAAAGACATCATTAAAGTCGCAAACAAACCTAGCCTGGGATCAGGTAATGATTTTCAAGCTCGCCAGCCGAATTTTTATCTCAACCTTGTTTCCATAAGGCGTCTTCTATGGCCGAAAATCCACAAGAGTCCCACCCGCACCACCTGGATTCCCTACCTGGATCATTACACATAGTTTTTATCAGGATGAGTAACCCTATCAAAAATAAAAAAAACACCCACTTAGTCTATCCCGTCTACATTTATTCGCAAATCAATACTGATACACCGGATAGGAGAAATTTCGGATATCACCTATAAATATAAAACGATATCAAAGTATACAATAGCGAACGAGAGTCGCCTTCCAATCGTGTATTACATTTCTGTTGTTGTTCACAAACACAAAAATTAAATTACATTAAAATATTACAAACTTATATTGAACTAGAAATTTAGAAAAGAAAAAAAATTAGATGTAAAAGAAATGAATACGAAAGAAATTATAGATATAGAAAAATAATAGTAATAATTATATTCAATTACATTAAAATAGTATGAACTTATATTGAACTAGAAATTTAAAGAAAAAAAAAAATATATATATATAGTGAAAAGAAATTATGAATTCTATTATGTAACCTCCTGCATAGCTGTATCAAAGTTTTTCTCGGGCTGCCATAATAGGCAAATCCAGCTACTGCATAATTTACTAGATACTAGCAACGGGACCCTTATTAAGTGTAGCTCTTTCGGGAGATGGGGTGGGTTTTGCTAATATCAGTAAATTTGATCACTACAAGAATCATTAAAGAGTCCCTACTGAAACTAAATTTCCACTTGATCGTGGAGAACGCACAAAAAAAAAAACCAGAAAACTTGGGGTCATTGCCCCCGAGAAGATAAGCTTAGGAATTGCATGATAACAAGGAGGAAAGAAATCACAACAGAGAAAAAGAAAAAAAAATGTGCCGACAATGATGTTAGAACTCGGACACGGTTTCACTACCCACCCTACCTTAGTCTTAAGAGAATTGTTGTTAAGACCCCAATTATCATTTCTACTCACATTTCCAAGGTCACGGAAATACTGACTTACTCCCTCATACTTCTATTTTTTTTTAAAGTAATATATTTTCACAAACTTCAGCTTAACTTTAGGAGCTTACAATAATAAAAGAGAAGTAATTTCATGTTCAATTCAGGTATGATCTTAGAATTTTGGGTTAATTAACATTATTGGCTAAAACCTATCTTAATAATATAGTATAATAATAATAATAATAAGATGGACCTCATTCATTATTTGAGATTTAAAATTGACAACAAATTTTAAGTTGCTAAGTTGCTCTATTTGAGTTCGCATGCACTTGAAGGTTTAGGCTAGCAAAAAAAAACAAATGACGAAAGCAAAACAAACAAGCACCTGCTGTCTGCAAGCTTATCGGCTTGGCAGAGATTATTAGTGGTTATTGATATGAGCATGGCAGAATAGCATAATTGCTCGATTGATAGGTAATTTGTTTTCTTTTTTTCATATACATTTTTTTTTTTTTTTTTTTTTTCTTTTAAATCTTACAAACCAGTTCTTAGAATTTTTAACCTCCTACACATTCTGATCTTTTAAAATTTTTCTCTTTTAGGCATTTAGTTATCTTTTAAAATTTTCTCTTTTAGGTAGTTAGTTATCTTTTAGGTTTTATTTTTTTTTTTGTTCACTCACCCCAATGTGATGATCCTCGATGAAGGCCTTCATGTTGGAGTCTCGTAGAGGTTGGGCTGATTAGTTGAGAGGTTGAATTTCTTAAATATATCTTACAACTACATTATTTCTCTTTTTGCATGCCTTTCCTTATTTACATTTTTGTTTTTCTTTAGTTCAATTCGAGTTCGTAGAATTTAATGTACTTTAATAGAATTCATAATTTCTTTTCACTATATATATATATTTTTTTTTTTTCTCTAAATTTCTAGTTCAATATAAGTTCATAATATTTTAATGTAATTTAATTTTTGTGTTTGTGAACAACAACCGAAATGTAATAAACGATTGGAAGGCGACTCTCGTTCGCTATTGTATACTTTGATATCGTTTTATATTTATAGGTGATATCCGAAATTTCTCCTATCCGGTGTATCAGTATTGATTTGCGAATAAAGGTAGACGGGATAGACTAAGTGGGTGTTTTTTTTTTTTTATCTTTGATAGGGTTACTCATCCTGATAAAAACTATGTGTAATGATCCAGGTATGGAATCCAGGTGGTGCGGGTGGGACTCTCGTGGATTTTCGGCCATAGAAGACGCCTTATGGAAACAAGGTTGAGATAAAAATTCGGCTGGCGAGCTTGAAAATCATTACCTGATCCCAGGCTAGGTTTGTTTGCGACTTTACTGATGTCTTTGCTTTACTTATTTTTCCAATGATGTGTGGGGATTGTTCAGATTTAATTTGTTTTATTTTGTTGTGATCACTTTGCACGTGTTTCACCCACTTGATTTATGTATATGTTGTAGCTGGTACTAAGGTGTGCGTCTGCTTAGTTTGACAGCTCAAAAAAGAAAAAGACTTTTGAAGGCACCTAATAAGCTGCTAGGGCTAATGTCAAGGTAAGTACTAACGCCTAGTATGCACATTAGGAATGAATAAAACAAAAAAAAATTGCTAACACCTATCGATAAAAGTGGAGAGTTTCGTTAAGATTAGACGTTATTCTAATCTAATTTTTTTGAAACTCGAATGGGCAGCACAGGTGACCATTACAACCACAGATAATCTGTCGAGTAATCCGGAGACATGATTAGCTGGAATTAGCATTTTATATCTTTGGCATGATACGTTCCTAGCTCTTTTCCACTCAGGGTTTCTAGCAAATAATAAGCGTTTCCCAATTTCTTCTTCACTCTGCATTTCGAAAACAACGGGCCTAACTTTTTATTGTAGTTTTGACTAAAGTTGCTCAACTGGAAATTTCTTTTAAACACTTCTTGGCCTTCTTTAAACGACACAAACTTGCTTCTCAAGTTGTACTGTTTTACATTCTGTTCATAAGCTTTTCGACTATTTGTTTGTATTTCCTGACGTAACAATAAAAGCTTTTCTTGCCGATCCATTGTAGGAGATTCTTCGAGAAGTGATAATTTGTTTAATAATCGGTAATCTTCAGCGTGGTTAATCATATTGAAACCAAAAAGAGCTTTATAAGGAGAACATCCAAGAGACTGATGTAAAGCTGATCGTAAAGCGGACGAAATGCGAGTTAAATTCGCATCCCAGTCTGTTTGATCATTTTTGAGATAGGAACGAATAGCTGCAATTAAAGAGCGATTAACTCGTTCAGCTGCATTGCTTTGCGGAGAATATAGCGCGGTAAAAATGTGTCGAATTCCAAACTTAGTCAACATTGCTTCAAATTCTTTTGCTTTGAATTGTGAGCCGTTGTCACTAACAATAGACTCTGGAACTCCAAACTCACAAAAAATTCGCTCTTCTAGAAATGTGTTAATAATTCCTGTAGTAGCTTTCTTTAACGGACAAAGCCAGTGATATCTACTGAAATGGTCAAGTACTATAAATAATCCAGTATTGCCTCTTTTACTACGGGGATATGGGCCGAGAATATCAATATATAGTCTTTGGAAAGGACGTATGGAAATACTTTGTTCTCCCATTGGCGGTCTTAATATTTGGTTAGGGGCTTTTGTCTGTTTACAAACTTCACAGTTCCGAATGTAATCTCTGACTTCTTTAGATAACCCTGGCCAAAAGAGATTGCGACGCAAGCGTTCTATAGTTTTTTGCATTCCGCCGTGTGCAGACACAACACTATTATGAGCTTGCCAAATAGCCTGGGCTCGTAATGGTTCTGGAACCCATAGTTTCCAACTATCGGCTTCTTGATCTGGATTACCAGTCGCATGCTCCGTTCGGATAGACACAAATTTTTCGTGTATACGTAAATCTGGAAGTTTATCTTTATTCTGCTCTACTTTCAATCGAAGTTCGACATAGTCTGACTCCATAAATGCTGGTGAGTCTAAGTCAATTTCGGGTCCTATCATCTCTAAACTGTCTATGGACTCGTCACACATTCGAGACAACGCATCTGGAACGATATGATCTTTCCCTTTACGATGAGAAATGGTAAATT
>NW_025319092.1:0-86991 GCF_017639315.1 Drosophila ananassae | reverse complement strand
TGAAACAATGTTTTTAGCTAACGCTCCGCCGACTACACTCTTATTCGCACCACTATCTAGCAATGCTAAGTACGGTTTATTAAACACGACTAGATTTGCGAACGGACGGATGTCATTGCTTACTTTGCTAATTGCTGATATTACGCAACTATTGTAGCCAAGTTTTGATCTCCAGAATTCTCGAAGTCGTGCTGCTGCGCGACTTTTGTTTGTCCTACAACTATCGTTTGTAAATATTCTTCGTCTGATTTCATTGTATTCTCTTAACCGAACATGATATGGCTTGATATGTCGGTCATGGGAATTGTCAGGTGTTTGTTTTGGGGTGGTCGGGGAATTGCTATGCTTACAGTTGATTGATACTTCTCCTCGTCCGAGTCTACAGTCGGGCATCCGGTCTCGGATTGGCACGGTTGTCCGCCCTGAAAGTTTCCCGATTTTTGGGAGCAGTTTGGGCAAGTGGGCTTATAAGCATTTATCGCGCCACACCCGTAGCAAAATACTCTATGAGGCTTAGGGCAATCTTTGAATCGATGACCTAACGTGTCACAATTCCAGCATTTCGTTCGATTCTCATTTCGAATCGCCGAAATCTGTGGTTGGTTTCCTTGCAAGAATTCTTCAGCCTCTTCGTCTAAAGAAATCTCATTTATGTTCCGCCTTATCGGTGGTTAACGTGAACTATTTTTAGCTCTGAGATTGTTGAAGAACTCTTCATGATGGTGGCAGTGCTTGCGTAAAGCAGCAATAGTTGGGGTTTCTATATGTAAAAGGTCGTGTCCTAGGTCAGATCTTAGGTTGTTTCTTATTGTCTGAGCCACTCTGAGTCTGACATGGGTTCAGATAGCGCATCGGCGATGGCTAGGATGGAGTCAAGAAAATCGTCGAAACATTCACTATTTCCCTGCCTTCTTCTACGCATCGCGTCTCGAATGTCCTGATCTGATCGTTGGTCTTTATATCATTCCCTTAACCGAGAACAGAGAGTAATAGCCAATTCATCTCCTCTGAACTCCTATGGCATCGCCAAAAGAAGGTTAGAGTGGGCCTACAACAACAAATTCGGCGTACTGATACAAAAGATCAAAGTTCCCATTTAATGAGCGATGTGTTAACGTATTCACTTGATATATGAAATCTTCTACGAAATGTCTTTTGGTGAGCCGGAAAATTGTAGCTTCCAGTGAACAATTAAGCTTGAAATTTGGTCTGGTCGTATGGTGTGACTCTCTCCACGATTCTCCAGTGAACGATTGTCGGATATATTATGGTTACCTGACATCTGATTATCGAAAAGCTGACTTTGCAATGGGTCGGCTGTCGGTAATTCCGAATCCCACTCAAGTGATTGTCTTTGAGAAGTAGTTATGTTAAGGTTTTGCATTGCCAGACTTATTTGTTCTGATAATGTCGAAGAGAGTTGGGTTTGGTATGCTTCTAAAGCATTTGTTATGAGTTCCTGAATTCTACCTTCTGAAATGCTAGTCGCTCTTTGCGACCTCCAGCACGTGTGTGAACGCTGCGCTTGTGAGGCGGTGCTCGGACGATTTTTGGATACGGTTGATACCTTGTGGCAGGTCTGGTATTCGGGCGAGTTCTAGGAACGGCACCTGTTCGCGAGTTTAAATTGGATCCATTTTGACCCCTCGGAACTTCTAAGGTAGAGTCTTGTGATCCTCGCATGCTATTATTTAGCTGCTTATTTAGCATGGTTGTCGACAATTTGGACACGTTTCATTTTGCTGTAACCATGCAGTTACGCACGTTCGATGAAAGCGGTTGTTGACACGGAGTTTCAACAAATTCTATCTTGGCGTTGGTATCATTGCATACGGAGCATTGCACCGACTCAACGGCCATTCTTGAACTATTTTCAGGACTACGCCGGACTGACATTATTTCGATTTCGATATTCAACAACTAAAAGATAACGAAAGCTGGTTGAGAATATTTCTATTATTTTCCCTATTTAATTTCGGAAACCTGAATTTTATGGGATATCTGGGGCTTATCCTTTGCTGTATCGAAATTTGTAGACAGAGTTAGGAAAACGGGTAACAGTCCTCTGGAAGGATACGAAGTCGAGACAGGAAACCTTGCCGTTGGAAGAACTAAGGTGGTGAGGTTCTTCTGCTTTGCCCGCCCTACCTGTAAAGAATCAACAACGAATTGCTGCTGCCCTTACTATCTACATTGAATCGATCAGCTCAGGTGCCCATAACAATTATAAATTTACTTCATTTCAAAATCAAACTTCAATACAAAAACATAATTGCTTCTTCTTCTGACTCATGCTTAACCTAAACCCTTACTCCTAATTGGTCCCAATCCTACAAAATGAGTTTAATATAGCTTAATTAACAAATTGGAATGTAATGTAAAATGTGTAGATAAAGAATTAACTGTATGTATGTAGAGTAAGAGTTAAGGTAGAACGTCTAACCAATCATTTGGATATGGACTGACTATTCATATGTTTTCAAGTTTCAAGTCATCAAGTCACAATGTTTACTCACGCAACCATCCTCGAAGCCCCGCAGGCCTGTAGACGAGAACGCTGGATATTTTGGGGTGTTCAGGTTAAATGCGAATTAAGTTATGGAGTTTTGATGCATGTTGCCAAAATCTTATCAATGCTCTAAGGAAAAGAAGATGAGTCTAGGTACGATCCAAAATGATTTACAAAAAAAATAAAAAATTAAATTCTACTTAATAATACACTAATCCTGGCACAGCTTGTCGCGCCTCTCTCCTGGTTGTTGTTGTTATTGTTGAATCGTCACTATGGACGAGATGTCTGCCTCAGCGATCGTCGGCTAGCCCATCAGGTTAAATGCGGTCGGCTCAAACGAACATGCGGTTCTGTGCGGAAAGTGAGGTTATGTCCTCCACGCTCCTGGGTTGGCCAGGTTCTAGCTCCGCTCCTGATCTTCTGCGGCCCCAATCACGCACACGTCGCCGGTCACAGACCTCGCCTTTCGTGGTTCGAGTCTGGACGGGTTCGCGCACGTTTAGGGGCTGATCAACGAAAGCTTTTCCTGGATCCCTGGCCGATGATCCACGCGGTGTCTCCGCCGTAGACCTCTGGGTCGAATCTCGATCGGTTGCTTGACGTAGGCTTTTGGTGAGCGCTACGTAAACGATCGGGGGGGGGGTTTGCTACCACTTCTAGAACACTTTTATTATTGCTCTACTTAGCGACATATTAGTCGGCTCACCTGGAGTCTTTTCGCCACAACCACAACCCACGTGCAGCGGCGAACGGCTGGGCTCATCCACAGCCAAACGTTCGGCTGCTGCTCTCAGTCTCACTGGTGTACCGTGTTCGGTACTATCTTAATTTCGACGTTGGTGATATTCACTATTTATTATGCGTTATAGACAACTTTTCACTTTGGCGTTTTGATCGCAAAAGAACAAGCCAATCAAGCGGAAATTCGGTTGTCAAAATTGCCAGATAGACGGGGTTGCCAGATTCTTTGCCTCAACAGTTTTAAAAGGGCTGTAACAGCGATCTGTTATCGACTTATTTTTATTCGACTACTAATATCGTCTACTAACTATCGACTACGGTTTGTTTATTTTCAGAGTTTATCTTCTGTTTATTTTCAAAAAAAAAATCATATTCGTACCCTCACAATTCTTTAGAGGAGTTTCATTTTGCATTCCTGCTGGATTGTTATTTATTCCAACACTTATAAAATTATGAAACCTAAAATTTTGTTGGGAAATCTATATTTTGATAGGTAAATAAAGTTTGTGTAAAAAAGATGCGTACTCCTTTCTTTTTTGTTATTGTCGTCTCTAATTATCTCTTCGAGTGAACTCGTGGATCCTAAAGACTATAAGAGACACTACTCTAAATTTTGGCACGATGACTGCTGCCAAATAAAACGCAGGCCCCGTTTGTTTCAAATTTGTGCCACGCCCACTACCGCCCCCAAAAGTGTCATATTTCGGTACCGTCAGTTCAAAAAATTATTTTGAAAAAGTTTTAATGAAAAACTGTTTCACTGTCTAATATACGACGACAGAAACAAAATTCAGTCAACTCGGACAATTTTTAAAAAAGTTTTCATTCTTTAAAGGAGCTATAGACTTTTCATTTTTTCATTCCTGCTGAATTGTTATTTATTCCAACACTTATAAAATTATGAAACCTAAATTTTGTTGGGAAATCTATACTTTGATAAATGAAATAAAGTTTTGGTGAAAAAGATGGTACTCCTTTCTTTTTTGTTATTGTCGTCTCTAGTTATCTGTTCGAGTGAAGTCGTGGATCTTAAAGACTATAAGCGACACTGCTCTAAATTTTGGCACGATGACTCCTGCAAATAAAACGCAGGCCACGTTTGTTTCAAATTTTGTGCCACGCTTCCTACCGACCGCAAAAATGTAATATTTCGGTACCGCCAGTTCAAGAAAGTACTGTTTCACTCTCTAATTTATGAACACAGAACAAAATTCAGTCAACTCGGACCATATTTAGAGGAGTTATAGACTTTTCATTCTTTAGAGGAGGTATAGACTTTTCATTCTTTAAGGAGTTATAGACTTTTCATCTTGCATTCCTGCTGGATTGTTATTTATTCCATTACTGATAAAATTATGAAACCTAAAATTTTGTTGGGAAATCTATATTTTGATAGGTAAAATAAAGTTTGGGTAAAAAAGATGCGTACTCCTTTCTTTTTTGTTATTGTCGTCTCTAATTACACAGGCCGACAATTTCCAACTTTTTCTTTCCTCCACGCATAATTTTACCTGCTCCATAACCTTTAGGCTCCCCTGAACCAAAGTCCAGAACAAACATAGGTTCTATCACCCACCGTTTCCGCGGTACACCTAAGAGAAGAAATTGATCAAATTTTACGATATATTGAATTATGTAGGCCGTGTAATGGCGATGACCATCATAATTTCCAGTATATATCATTTTTAAAATGTATGTGTACCAACTAAAATTCAAAAATGGTATCTAGCAGTTACCATATCTTTGGAATACTCAACCAAAGTTGAAATCTCAGATTTTCTACATTAATTTTTGGTCTTCTATGATTTTTCCCCAAACATTTTTATATGGAAGATTTTTATTTTCTTATTGAAATCAGTAGATCATACCATGTTTTAATTTTGGATTTAAGGAAAAACTCGAAATAATTTTATTGAATTTAATATAGGTGGTTAAACAATATTTTCTTCAATTAAATTGGAGTTTTTAATCTCATATTTTCAAAAAGTCATGGCTATCTACAACTTCAAAAAAAAAATCTTCCATATAAAAATGTTTGGGAAAAAATCATAGAAGACCAAAAATTAATGTAGAAAATCTGAGATTTCAACTTTGGATGAGTATTCCAAAGATATGGTAACTGCTAGATACCATTTTTGAATTTTAGTACACATACATTTTAAAAATGATATGTACTGGAAACTATGATGGTCATCGCCATTACACGGCCTACATAATTCAATATATGGTAAAATTTGATCAATTTCTTCTCTAGGTGTACCGCGGAAACTGTGGGTTATAGATCCTATGTTTGTTCTGGACTTTGGTTCAGGGGAGCTTAAAGGTTATGCAGCAGGTGAAATTATGCGTGGAGATTTTTTGCTGTTGGCCTGTGTTATCTGTCCGAGTGAACTCGTGGATCTTAAAGACTATAAGCGACACTGCTCTAAATTTTGGCACGATGACTCCTGCAAATAAAACGCAGGCCCCGTTTTTTCAAATTTTGTGCCACGCTTCCCTACCGACCGCAAAAATGTAATATTTCGGTACCGCCAGTTCAAGAAAGTACTTTGAAAAAGTTTTAATGACAAACTGTTTCACTCTCTAATTTATGACCACAGAAAAAAATTCAGTCAACTCGGACCATTTTTAGAGGAGTTATAGACTTTTCATTCTTTAGAGGAGTTATAGACTTTTAATTTTGCATTCCTGCTGGATTGTTATTTATTCCAACACTTTTAAAATTATGAAACCTAACATTTTGTTGGGAAATCTATACTTTGATAAATAAAATAAAGTTTTCGTGAAAAAGATGCGTACTCCTTTCTTTTTTGTTATTGTCGTCTCTAGTTATCTGTTCGAGAGAACTCGTGGATCTTAAAGTCTATAAGAGACACTGCTCTAAATTTTGGCACGATGACTCCTGCAAATAAAACGCAGGCCCCGTTTGTTTCAAATTTGTGCCACGCCCCCTACCGACCCCAAAAGTGTCATATTTCGGTACCGCCAGTTCAAAAAGTATTTTGAAAAGTTTTAATGCCAAACTGTTACACTCTTTAATTTATGACCACAGAACAAAATTCAGTCAACTCGGCCCATTTTTAGAGGCGTTATAGGCTTTTCATTCTTAAGAGGAGTTATAGACTTTTAATTTTGCATTCCTGCTGGATTGTTATTTATTCCAACACTTATAAAATGATGAAACCTAAAATTTTTTTTGGAAATTTGTTGGGAAATCTATACTTTGATAGGTAAAATAAAGTTTGGGTAAAAAAGATGCGTACTCCTTTCATTTTTGGTATTGTCGTCTCTAAGTATCTGTTCGAGTGAACTCGTGGATCGTAAAGACTATAAGAGACTCTACTCTAAATTTTGGCACGATGACTCCTGCAAATAACACAGGCCCCGTTTGTTTCAAATTTGTGCCACGCCCCCTTCCGCCCCCAAAAGTGTCATATTTCGGTACCGCCAGTTCAAAAAGTATTTTGAAAAAGTTTTAATGACAAACTGTTTCACTCTCTAATTTATGACCACAGAAAAAAATTCAGTCAACTCGGACCATTTTTAGAGGAGTTATAGACTTTTCATTCTTTAGAGGAGTTATAGACTTTTAATTTTGCATTCCTGCTGGATTGTTATTTATTCCAACACTTTTAAAATTATGAAACCTAACATTTTGTTGGGAAATCTATACTTTGATAAATAAAATAAAGTTTTCGTGAAAAAGATGCGTACTCCTTTCTTTTTTGTTATTGTCGTCTCTAGTTATCTGTTCGAGAGAACTCGTGGATCTTAAAGACTATAAGCGACACTGCTCTAAATTTTGGCACGATGACTCCTGCAAATAAAACGCAGGCCCCCGTTTTTTCAAATTTTGTGCCACGCTTCCTACCGACCGCAAAAATGTAATATTTCGGTACCGCCAGTTCAAGAAAGTACTTTGAAAAAGTTTTAATGACAAACTGTTTCACTCTCTAATTTATGACCACAGAAAAAAATTCAGTCAACTCGGACCATTTTTAGAGGAGTTATAGACTTTTCATTCTTTAGAGGAGTTATAGACTTTTAATTTTGCATTCCTGCTGGATTGTTATTTATTCCAACACTTTTAAAATTATGAAACCTAACATTTTGTTGGGAAATCTATACTTTGATAAATAAAATAAAGTTTTCGTGAAAAAGATGCGTACTCCTTTCTTTTTTGTTATTGTCGTCTCTAGTTATCTGTTCGAGAGAACTCGTGGATCTTAAAGTCTATAAGAGACACTGCTCTAAATTTTGGCACGATGACTCCTGCAAATAAAACGCAGGCCCCGTTTGTTTCAAATTTGTGCCACGCCCCCTACCGACCCCAAAAGTGTCATATTTCGGTACCGCCAGTTCAAAAAGTATTTTGAAAAAGTTTTAATGCCAAACTGTTACACTCTTTAATTTATGACCACAGAACAAAATTCAGTCAACTCGAACCATTTTCAGAGGAGTTATAGACTTTTCATTCTTTAGAGGAGTTATAAACTTTTAATTTTGCATTCCTGCTGGATTGTTATTTATTCCAACACTTATAAAATTATGAAACCTAAAATATTGTTGGGAAATCTATACTTTAATAGGTAAAATAAAGTTTGGGCGAAAAAGATGAGTACTCCTTTCCCTTTTGTTATTGTCGTCGCTAGTTATCCGTTAGAGTGAAGTTGGGGATCACTATAGACTTTTCATTCTTTAGAGGAGTTATAGACTTTTCATTTTGCATTCCTGCTGGATTGTTATTTATTTCAACACTTATAAAATTATGAAACCTAAAATTTTTTTTGGGAAATTTGTTGGAAAATCTATACTTTGATAGGTAAAATAAAGTTTGGGTAAAAAAGATGCGTACTCCTTTCTTTTTTATTATTGTCGTCTCTAGTTATCTGACCGAGTGAACTCGTGGATCTTAAAGACTATAAGAGACACTGCTCTAAATTTTGGCACGATGACTGCTGCATATAAAACGCAGGCCCCGTTTGTTTCAAATTTGTGCCACGCCCACTACCGCCCCCAAAAGTGTCATATTTCGGTACCGTCAGTTCAAAAAATTATTTTGAAAAAGTTTTAATGAAAAACTGTTTCACTCTCTAATATACGACGACAGAACAAAATTCAGTCAACTCGGACCATTTTTTAAAAAGTTTTCATTCTTTAAAGGAGCTATAGACTTTTCATTTTTGCATTCCTGCTGAATTGTTATTTATTCCAACACTTATAAAATTATGAAACCTAAAATTTTTTTGGGAAATTTGTTGGGAAATCTATACTTTGATAGGTAAAATAAAGTTTGGGTAAAAAAGATGCGTACTCCTTTCTTTTTTGTTATTGTCGTCTCTAGTTATCTGACCGAGTGAACTCGTGGATCTTAAAGACTATAAGAGACACTGCTCTAAATTTTGGCCCGATGACTGCTGCATATAAAACGCAGGCCCCGTTTGTTTCAAATTTGTGCCACGCCCACTACCGCCCCCAAAAGTGTCATATTTCGGTACCGTCAGTTCAAAAAATTATTTTAAAAAAGTTTTAATGAAAAACTGTTTCACTCTCTAATATACGACGACAGAACAAAATTCAGTCAACTCGGACCATTTTTTAAAAAGTTTTCATTCTTTAAAGGAGCTATAGACTTTTCATTTTTGCATTCCTGCTGAATTGTTATTTATTCCAACACTTATAAAATTATGAAACCTAAAATTTTTTTGGGAAATTTGTTGGGAAATCTATACTTTGATAGGTAAAATAAAGTTTGGGTAAAAAAACTCCTTTCTTTTTTGTTATTGTCGTCTCTAGTTATCTGTCCGAGTGAACTCGTGGATCTTAAAGACTATAAGAGACACTGCTCTAAATTTTGGCACGATGACTGCTGCATATAAAACGCAGGCCCCGTTTGTTTCAAATTTGTGCCACGCCCACTACCGCCCCCAAAAGTGTCATATTTCGGTACCGTCAGTTCAAAAAATTATTTTGAAAAAGTTTTAATGAAAAACTGTTTCACTGTCTAATATACGACGACAGAACAAAATTCAGTCAACTCGGACCATTTTTTAAAAAGTTTTCATTCTTTCAAGGAGCTATAGACTTTTCATTTTTGCATTCCTGCTGAATTGTTATTTATTCCAACACTTATAAAATTATGAAACCTAAAATTTTGTTGGGAAATCTATACTTTGATTAAGAAAATAAAGTTTGGGTGAAAAGATGCGTACTCCTTTCTTTTTTGTTATTGTCGTCTCTAGTTATCTGTTCGAGAGAACTCGTGGATCTTAAAGCCTATAAGAGACACTGCTCTAAATTTTGGCACGATGACTCCTGCAAATAAAACGCAGGCCCCGTTTTTTTCAAATTTGTGCCACGGCCCCTACCGACCCCAAAAGTGTCATATTTCGGTACCGCCAGTTCAAAAAGTATTTGGAAAAAGTTTTAATACGAAACTGTTTAACTCTCTAATTTATGACCACAGAACAAAATTCAGTCAACTCGGACCATTTTTAGAGGAGTTATAGACTTTTCATTCTTTAGAGGAGTTATAGACTTTTAATTTTGCATTCCTGCTGGATTGTTATTTATTTCAACACTTATAAAATTATGAAACCTAAAACTTTGTTGGGAAATCTATACTTTGATTAAGAAAATAAAGTTTGGGTGAAAAGATGCGTACTCCTTTCTTTTTTGTTATTGTCATCTCTAGTTATCTGTTCGAGTGAACTCGTGGATCTTAAAGACTATAAGAGACACTGCTCTAAATTTTGGCACGATGACTCCTGCAAATAAAACGCAGGCCCCGTTTGTTTCAAACTTTGTGCCACGCCCCCTACCGACCGCAAAAATGTCATATTTCGGTACCGCCAGTTCAAAAAGTATTTTGAAAAAGTTTTAATACCAAACTGTTTCACTCTCTAATTTATGACCACAGAACAAAATTCAGTCAACTCGGACCATTTTTAGAGGAGTTATGGACTTTTCATTCTTTAGAGGAGTTAGAGACTTTTAATTTTGCATTCCTGCTGGATTGTTATTTATTTCAACACTTATAAAATTATGAAACCTAAAATTTTTTTTGGAAATTTGTTGGGAAATCTATACTTTGATAGGTAAAATAAAGTTTGGGTAAAAAAGATGCGTACTCCTTTCTTTTTGGTTATTGTCGTCTCTAATTATCTGTTCGAGTGAACTCGTGGATCGTAAAGACTATAAAAGACACTACTCTAAATTTTGGCACGATGACTCCTGCAAATAACACAGGCCCCGTTTGTTTCAAATTTGTGCCACGCCCCCTACCGCCCCCAAAAGTGTCATATTTCGGTACCGCCAGTTCAAAAAGTATTTTGAAAAAGTTTTAATGCCAAACTGTTACACTCATTAATTTATGACCACAGAACAAAATTCAGTCAACTCGGACCATTTTTAGAGGAGTTATAGACTTTTCATTCTTTAGAGGAGTTATAGACTTTTAATTTTGCATTCCTGCTGGATTGTTATTTATTCCAACACTTATAAAATTATGAAACCTAAAATATTGTTGGGAAATCTATACTTTAATAGGTAAAATATAGTTTGGGCGAAAAAGATGAGTACTCCTTTCTCTTTTGTTATTGTCGTCGCTAGTTATCCGTTAGAGTGAAGTTGGGGATCACTATAGACTTTTCATTTTGCATTCCTGCTGGATTGTTATTTATTTCAACACTTATAAAATTATGAAACCTAAAATTTTTTTGGGAAATTTGTTGGGAAATCTATACTTTGATAGGTAAAATAAAGTTTGGGTAAAAAAAATGCGTACTCTTTTTTTTTTTGTTATTGTCATCTCTAGTTATCTGTTCGAGTGAACTCGTGGATCTTAAAGACTATAAGAGACACTGCTCTAAATTTTTGCACGATGACTCCTGCAAATAAAACGCAGGCCCCGTTTGTTTCAAATTTGTGCCACGGCCCCTACCGACCCCTAAAGTGTCATATTTCGGTACCGCCAGTTCAAAAAGTATTTTGAAAAAGTTTTAATACCAAACTGTTACACTCATTAATTTATGACCACAGAACAAAATTCAGTCAACTCGGACCATTTTTAGAGGAGTTATAGACTTTTCATTCTTTAGAGGAGTTATAGACTTTTAATTTTGCATTCCTGCTGGATTGTTATTTATTCCAACACTTATAAAATTATGAAACCTAAAATATTGTTGGGAAATCTATACTTTAATAGGTAAAATAAAGTTTGGGCGAAAAAGATGAGTACTCCTTTCTCTTTTGTTATTGTCGTCGCTAGTTATCCGTTAGAGTGAAGTTGGGGATCACTATAGACTTTTCATTCTTTAGAGGAGTTATAGACTTTTCATTTTGCATTCCTGCTGGATTGTTATTTATTTCAACACTTATAAAATTATGAAACCTAAAATTTTTTTTGGGAAATTTGTTGGGAAATCTATACTTTGATAGGTAAAATAAAGTTTGGGTAAAAAAAATGCGTACTCCTTTCTTTTTTGTTATTGTCATCTCTAGTTATCTGTTCGAGTGAACTCGTGGATCTTAAAGACTATAAGAGACACTGCTCTAAATTTTGGCACGATGACTGCTGCATATAAAACGCAGGCCCCGTTTGTTTCAAATTTGTGTCACGCCCACTACCGCCCCCAAAAGTGTCATATTTCGGTACCGCCAGTTCAAAAAGTATTTTGAAAAAGTTTTAATGCCAAACTGTTACACTCATTAATTTATGACCACAGAACAAAATTCAGTCAACTCGGACCATTTTTAGAGGAGTTATAGACTTTTCATTCTTTAGAGGAGTTATAGACTTTTAATTTTGCATTCCTGCTGGATTGTTATTTATTCCAACACTTATAAAATTATGAAACCTAAAATATTGTTGGGAAATCTATACTTTAATAGGTAAAATAAAGTTTGGGCGAAAAAGATGAGTACTCCTTTCTCTTTTGTTATTGTCGTCGCTAGTTATCCGTTAGAGTGAAGTTGGGGATCACTATAGACTTTTCATTCTTTAGAGGAGTTATAGACTTTTCATTTTGCATTCCTGCTGGATTGTTATTTATTCCAACACTTATAAAATTATGAAACCTAAAATTTTTTTGGGAAATTTGTTGGGAAATCTATACTTTGATAGGTAAAATAAAGTTTGGGTAAAAAAGATGCGTACTCCTTTCTTTTTTATTATTGTTGTCTTTAGTAATCTGTTCGAGTGAACTCTTGGATCTTAAAGACTATAAGAGACACTGCTCTAAATTTTGGCACGATGACTGCTGCATATAAAACGCAGGCCCCGTTTGTTTCAAATTTGTGTCACGCCCACTACCGCCCCCAAAAGTGTCATATTTCGGTACCGCCAGTTCAAAAAGTATTTTGAAAAAGTTTTAATGCCAAACTGTTACACTCATTAATTTATGACCACAGAACAAAATTCAGTCAACTCGGACCATTTTTAGAGGAGTTATAGACTTTTCATTCTTTAGAGGAGTTATAGACTTTTAATTTTGCATTCCTGCTGGATTGTTATTTATTCCAACACTTATAAAATTATGAAACCTAAAATATTGTTGGGAAATCTATACTTTAATAGGTAAAATAAAGTTTGGGCGAAAAAGATGAGTACTCCTTTCTCTTTTGTTATTGTCGTCGCTAGTTATCCGTTAGAGTGAAGTTGGGGATCACTATAGACTTTTCATTCTTTAGAGGAGTTATAGACTTTTCATTTTGCATTCCTGCTGGATTGTTATTTATTCCAACACTTATAAAATTATGAAACCTAAAATTTTTTTGGGAAATTTGTTGGGAAATCTATACTTTGATAGGTAAAATAAAGTTTGGGTAAAAAAGATGCGTACTCCTTTCTTTTTTGTTATTGTCGTCTCTAGTTATCTGTCCGAGTGAACTCGTGGATCTTAAAGACTATAAGAGACACTGCTCTAAATTTTGGCACGATGACTGCTGCATATAAAACGCAGGCCCCGTTTGTTTCAAATTTGTGTCACGCCCACTACCGCCCCCAAAAGTGTCATATTTCGGTACCGCCAGTTCAAAAAGTATTTTGAAAAAGTTTTAATACCAAACTGTTTCACTCTCTAATTTATGACCACAGAACAAAATTCAGTCAACTCGGACCATTTTTATAGGAGTTATAGGCTTTTCATTCTTAAGAGAAGTTATAGACTTTTAATTTTGCATTCCTGCTGGATTGTTATTTATTCCAACACTTATAAAATTATAAAACCTAAAATTTTTTTTGGAAATTTGTTGGGAAATCTATACTTTGATAGGTAAAATAAAGTTTGGGTGAAAAGATGCGTACTCCTTTCTTTTTTGTTATTGTCATCTCTAGTTATCTGTTCGAGTGAACTCGTGGATCTTAAAGACTATAAGAGACACTGCTCTAAATTTTGGCACGATGACTCCTGCAAATAAAACGCAGGCCCCGTTTGTTTCAAATTTGTGCCACGGCCCCTACCGACCCCAAAAGTGTCATATTTCGGTACCGCCAGTTCAAAAAGTATTTTGAAAAAGTTTTAATACCAAACTGTTTCACTCTCTAATTTATGACCACAGAACAAAATTCAGTCAACTCGGACCATTTTTATAGGAGTTATAGGCTTTTCATTCTTAAGAGAAGTTATAGACTTTTTCATTCTTTAGAGGAGTTATAGACTTTTCATTCTTTAGAGGAGTTATAGACTTTTAATTTTGCATTCCTGCTGGATTGTTATTTATTTCAACACATATAAAATTATGAATTCTAAAACTTTGTTGGGAAATCTATACTTTGATTAAGAAAATAAAGTTTGGGTGAAAAGATGCGTACTCCTTTCTTTTTTGTTATTGTCGTCTCTAGTTATCTGTTCGAGAGAACTCGTGGATCTTAAAGTCTATAAGAGACACTGCTCTAAATTTTGGCACGATGACTCCTGCAAATAAAACGCAGGCCCCGTTTGTTTCAAATTTGTGCCACGCCCCCTACCGACCCCAAAAGTGTCATATTTCGGTACCGCCAGTTCAAAAAGTATTTTGAAAAAGTTTTAATACCAAACTGTTTCACTCTCTAATTTATGACCACAGAACAAAATTCAGTCAACTCGGACCATTTTTATAGGAGTTATAGGCTTTTCATTCTTAAGAGAAGTTATAGACTTTTAATTTTGCATTCCTGCTGGATTGTTATTTATTTCAACACATATAAAATTATGAATTCTAAAACTTTGTTGGGAAATCTATACTTTGATTAAGAAAATAAAGTTTGGGTGAAAAGATGCGTACTCCTTTCTTTTTTGTTATTGTCGTCTCTAGTTATCTGTTCGAGAGAACTCGTGGATCTTAAAGCCTATAAGAGACACTGCTCTAAATTTTGGCTCGATGACTCCTGCAAATAAAACGCAGGCCCCGTTTTTTTCAAATTTGTGCCACGGCCCCTACCGACCCCAAAAGTGTCATATTTCGGTACCGCCAGTTCAAAAAGTATTTTGAAAAAGTTTTAATACGAAACTGTTTAACTCTCTAATTTATGACCACAGAACAAAATTCAGTCAACTCGGACCATTTTTATAGGAGTTATAGGCTTTTCATTCTTAAGAGAAGTTATAGACTTTTAATTTTGCATTCCTGCTGGATTGTTATTTATTTCAACACTTATAAAATTATGAAACCTAAAATTTTTTTTGGAAATTTGTTGGGAAATCTATACTTTGATAAATAAAATAAAGTTTTGGTGAAAAAGATGCGTACTCCTTTCTTTTTTGTTATTGTCGTCTCTAGTTATCTGTTCGAGTGAACTCGTGGATCTTAAAGACTATAAGCGACACTGCTCTAAATTTTGGCACGATGACTCCTGCAAATAAAACGCAGGCCCCGTTTGTTTCAAATTTTGTGCCACGCCCCCTACCGACCGCAAAAGTGTCATATTTCGGTACCGCCAGTTCAAAAAGTATTTTGAAAAAGTTTTATTGCCAAACTTTTTCACTCTCTAATTTATGACCACAGAACAAAATTCAGTCAACTCGGACCATTTTTAGAGGAGTTATAGACTTTTCATTTTTTAGAGGAGTTATAGACTTTTTCATTCTTTAGAGGAGTTATAGACTTTTCATTCTTTAGAGGAGTTATAGACTTTTAATTTTGCATTCCTGCTGGATTGTTATTTATTTCAACACATATAAAATTATGAATTCTAAAACTTTGTTGGGAAATCTATACTTTGATTAAGAAAATAAAGTTTGGGTGAAAAGATGCGTACTCCTTTCTTTTTTGTTATTGTCGTCTCTAGTTATCTGTTCGAGAGAACTCGTGGATCTTAAAGTCTATAAGAGACACTGCTCTAAATTTTGGCACGATGACTCCTGCAAATAAAACGCAGGCCCCGTTTGTTTCAAATTTGTGCCACGCCCCCTACCGACCCCAAAAGTGTCATATTTCGGTAACGCCAGTACAAATAGTATTTTGAAAAAGTTTTAATGCCAAACTGTTACACTCTCTAATTTATGACTACCGAGCAAAATTCAGTCAACTCGGACCATTTTTAGAGGAGTTATAGACTTTTCATTCTTTAGAGGAGTTATAGACATACACAAAATAAAGTTTTCATTTTGCATTCCTGCTGGATTGTTATTTATTCCAACACTTTTAAAATTATGAAACCTAACATTTTGTTGGGAAATCTATACTTTGATTAAGAAAATAAAGTTTGGGTGAAAAGGTGCGTACTCCTTTCTTTTTTGTTATTGTCGTCTCTAGTTATCTGTTCGAGAGAACTCGTGGATCTTAAAGCCTATAAGAGACACTGCTCTAAATTTTGGCTCGATGACTCCTGCAAATAAAACGCAGGCCCCGTTTTTTTCAAATTTGTGCCACGGCCCCTACCGACCCCAAAAGTGTCATATTTCGGTACCGCCAGTTCAAAAAGTATTTTGAAAAAGTTTTAATACGAAACTGTTTAACTCTCTAATTTATGACCACAGAACAAAATTCAGTCAACTCGGACCATTTTTAGAGGAGTTATAGACTTTTCATTCTTTAGAGGAGTTATAGACTTTTAATTTTGCATTCCTGCTGGATTGTTATTTATTTCAACACATATAAAATTATGAATTCTAAAACTTTGTTGGGAAATCTATACTTTGATTAAGAAAATAAAGTTTGGGTGAAAAGATGCGTACTCCTTTCTTTTTTGTTATTGTCGTCTCTAGTTATCTGTTCGAGAGAACTCGTGGATCTTAAAGTCTATAAGAGACACTGCTCTAAATTTTGGCACGATGACTCCTGCAAATAAAACGCAGGCCCCGTTTGTTTCAAATTTGTGCCACGCCCCCTACCGACCCCAAAAGTGTCATATTTCGGTAACGCCAGTACCAATAGTATTTTGAAAAAGTTTTAATGCCAAACTGTTACACTCTCTAATTTATGACTACCGAGCAAAATTCAGTCAACTCGGACCATTTTTAAAGGAGTTATAGACTTTTCATTCTTTAGAGGAGTTATAGACTTTTAATTTTGCATTCCTGCTGGATTGTTATTTATTTCAACACATATAAAATTATGAATTCTAAAACTTTGTTGGGAAATCTATACTTTGATTAAGAAAATAAAGTTTGGGTGAAAAGATGCGTACTCCTTTCTTTTTTGTTATTGTCGTCTCTAGTTATCTGTCCGAGTGAACTCGTGGATCTTAAAGACTATAAGAGACACTGCTCTAAATTTTGGCACGATGACTGCTGCATATAAAACGCAGGCCCCGTTTGTTTCAAATTTGTGCCACGCCCACTACCGCCCCCAAAAGTGTCATATTTCGGTACCGTCAGTTCAAAAAATTATTTTGAAAAAGTTTTAATGAAAAACTGTTTCACTGTCTAATATACGACGACAGAACAAAATTCAGTCAACTCGGACCATTTTTTAAAAAGTTTTCATTCTTTAAAGGAGCTATAGACTTTTCATTTTTGCATTCCTGCTGAATTGCTATTTATTCCAACACTTATAAAATTATGAAACCTAAAATTTTGTTGAGAAATCTATACTTTGATAAATAAAATAAAGTTTTGGTGAAAAAGATGCGTACTCCTTTCTTTTTTGTTATTGTCGTCTCTAGTTATCTGTTCGAGGGAAGTCGTGGATCTTAAAGACTATAAGCGACACTGCTTTAAATTTTGGCACGATGACTCCTGCAAATAAAACGCAGGCCCCGTTTGTTTCAAATTTTGTGCCACGCTCCCTACCGACCGCAAAAATGTCATATTTCGGTACCGCCATTTCAAGAAAGTACTTTGAAAAATTTTTAATGACAAACTGTTTCACTCTCTAATTAATGACCACAGAACAAAATTCAGTTAACTCGGACCATTTTTAGAGGAGTTATAGACTTTTCATTCTTTAGAGGAGTTATAGACATACACAAAATAAAGTTTTCATTTTGCATTCCTGCTGGATTGTTATTTATTCCAACACTTTTAAAATTATGAAACCTAACATTTTGTTGGGAAATCTATACTTTGATTAAGAAAATAAAGTTTGGGTGAAAAGATGCGTACTCCTTTCTTTTTTGTTATTGTCGTCTCTAGTTATCTGTTCGAGAGAACTCGTGGATCTTAAAGCCTATAAGAGACACTGCTCTAAATTTTGGCTCGATGACTCCTGCAAATAAAACGCAGGCCCCGTTTTTTTCAAATTTGTGCCACGGCCCCTACCGACCCCAAAAGTGTCATATTTCGGTACCGCCAGTTCAAAAAGTATTTTGAAAAAGTTTTAATACGAAACTGTTTAACTCTCTAATTTATGACCACAGAACAAAATTCAGTCAACTCGGACCATTTTTAGAGGAGTTATAGACTTTTCATTCTTTAGAGGAGTTATAGACTTTTAATTTTGCATTCCTGCTGGATTGTTATTTATTTCAACACATATAAAATTATGAATTCTAAAACTTTGTTGGGAAATCTATACTTTGATTAAGAAAATAAAGTTTGGGTGAAAAGATGCGTACTCCTTTCTTTTTTGTTATTGTCGTCTCTAGTTATCTGTTCGAGAGAACTCGTGGATCTTAAAGTCTATAAGAGACACTGCTCTAAATTTTGGCACGATGACTCCTGCAAATAAAACGCAGGCCCCGTTTGTTTCAAATTTGTGCCACGCCCCCTACCGACCCCAAAAGTGTCATATTTCGGTAACGCCAGTACCAATAGTATTTTGAAAAAGTTTTAATGCCAAACTGTTACACTCTCTAATTTATGACTACCGAGCAAAATTCAGTCAACTCGGACCATTTTTAAAGGAGTTATAGACTTTTCATTCTTTAGAGGAGCTACAGACTTTTCATTTTGCATTCCTGCTGGATTGTTATTTATTTCAACACTTATAAAATTATGAAACCTAAAATTTTTTTTTGAAATTTGTTGGGAAATCTATACTTTGATAGGTAAAATAAAGTTTGGGTAAAAAAGATGCGTACTCCTTTCTTTTTTGTTATTGTCGTCTCTAATTATCTGTTCGGGTGAACTCGTGGATCGTAAAGACTATAAGAGACACTACTCTAAATTTTGGCACGATGTGTCGATAGTGTCATATTTCGGTACCGCCAGTTCAAAACCGCACTCATTAATTTATGAGGAGGAGTTATAGACTTTTCATTCTTTAGAGGAGCTACAGACTTTTCATTTTGCATTCCTGCTGGATTGTTATTTATTTCAACACTTATAAAATTATGAAACCTAAAATTTTTTTTGGAAATTTATTGGGAAATCTATACTTTGATAGGTAAAATAAAGTTTGGGTGAAAAGATGCGTACTCCTTTCTTTTTTGTTATTGTCATCTCTAGTTATCTGTTCGAGTGAACTCGTGGATCTAAAAGACTATAAGAGACACTACTCTAAATTTTGGCACGATGACTCCTGCAAATAAAACGCAGGCCCCGTTTGTTTCAAATTTGTGCCACGCCCCCTACCGACCCCAAAAGTGTCATATTTCGGTACCGCCAGTTCAAAAAGTATTTTGAAAAAGTTTTAATACCAAACTGTTTCACTCTCTAATTTATGACCACAGAACAAAATTCAGTCAACTCGGACCATTTTTAGAGGAGTTATGGACTTTTCATTTTTTAGAGGAGTTATAGACTTTTTCATTCTTTAGAGGAGTTATAGACTTTTCATTCTTTAGAGGAGTTATAGACTTTTAATTTTGCATTCCTGCTGGATTGTTATTTATTTCAACACATATAAAATTATGAAACCTAAAACTTTGTTGGGAAATCTATACTTTGATTAAGAATATAAAGTTTGGGTGAAAAGATGCGTACTCCTTTCTTTTTTGTTATTGTCGTCTCTAGTTATCTGTTCGAGAGAACTCGTGGATCTTAAAGTCTATAAGAGACACTGCTCTAAATTTTGGCGCGATGACTCCTGCAAATAAAACGCAGGCCCCGTTTGTTTCAAATTTGTGCCACGCCCCCTACCGACCCCAAAAGTGTCATATTTCGGTAACGCCAGTACAAATAGTATTTTGAAAAAGTTTTAATGCCAAACTGTTACACTCTCTAATTTATGACTACCGAGCAAAATTCAGTCAACTCGGACCATTTTTAGAGGAGTTATAGACTTTTCATTCTTTAGAGGAGTTATAGACATACACAAAATAAAGTTTTCATTTTGCATTCCTGCTGGATTGTTATTTATTCCAACACTTTTAAAATTATGAAACCTAACATTTTGTTGGGAAATCTATACTTTGATTAAGAAAATAAAGTTTGGGTGAAAAGGTGCGTACTCCTTTCTTTTTTGTTATTGTCGTCTCTAGTTATCTGTTCGAGAGAACTCGTGGATCTTAAAGCCTATAAGAGACACTGCTCTAAATTTTGGCTCGATGACTCCTGCAAATAAAACGCAGGCCCCGTTTTTTTCAAATTTGTGCCACGGCCCCTACCGACCCCAAAAGTGTCATATTTCGGTACCGCCAGTTCAAAAAGTATTTTGAAAAAGTTTTAATACGAAACTGTTTAACTCTCTAATTTATGACCACAGAACAAAATTCAGTCAACTCGGACCATTTTTAGAGGAGTTATAGACTTTTCATTCTTTAGAGGAGTTATAGACTTTTAATTTTGCATTCCTGCTGGATTGTTATTTATTTCAACACATATAAAATTATGAATTCTAAAACTTTGTTGGGAAATCTATACTTTGATTAAGAAAATAAAGTTTGGGTGAAAAGATGCGTACTCCTTTCTTTTTTGTTATTGTCGTCTCTAGTTATCTGTTCGAGAGAACTCGTGGATCTTAAAGTCTATAAGAGACACTGCTCTAAATTTTGGCACGATGACTCCTGCAAATAAAACGCAGGCCCCGTTTGTTTCAAATTTGTGCCACGCCCCCTACCGACCCCAAAAGTGTCATATTTCGGTAACGCCAGTACCAATAGTATTTTGAAAAAGTTTTAATGCCAAACTGTTACACTCTCTAATTTATGACTACCGAGCAAAATTCAGTCAACTCGGACCATTTTTAAAGGAGTTATAGACTTTTCATTCTTTAGAGGAGTTATAGACTTTTAATTTTGCATTCCTGCTGGATTGTTATTTATTTCAACACATATAAAATTATGAATTCTAAAACTTTGTTGGGAAATCTATACTTTGATTAAGAAAATAAAGTTTGGGTGAAAAGATGCGTACTCCTTTCTTTTTTGTTATTGTCGTCTCTAGTTATCTGTCCGAGTGAACTCGTGGATCTTAAAGACTATAAGAGACACTGCTCTAAATTTTGGCACGATGACTGCTGCATATAAAACGCAGGCCCCGTTTGTTTCAAATTTGTGCCACGCCCACTACCGCCCCCAAAAGTGTCATATTTCGGTACCGTCAGTTCAAAAAATTATTTTGAAAAAGTTTTAATGAAAAACTGTTTCACTGTCTAATATACGACGACAGAACAAAATTCAGTCAACTCGGACCATTTTTTAAAAAGTTTTCATTCTTTAAAGGAGCTATAGACTTTTCATTTTTGCATTCCTGCTGAATTGCTATTTATTCCAACACTTATAAAATTATGAAACCTAAAATTTTGTTGAGAAATCTATACTTTGATAAATAAAATAAAGTTTTGGTGAAAAAGATGCGTACTCCTTTCTTTTTTGTTATTGTCGTCTCTAGTTATCTGTTCGAGGGAAGTCGTGGATCTTAAAGACTATAAGCGACACTGCTTTAAATTTTGGCACGATGACTCCTGCAAATAAAACGCAGGCCCCGTTTGTTTCAAATTTTGTGCCACGCTCCCTACCGACCGCAAAAATGTCATATTTCGGTACCGCCATTTCAAGAAAGTACTTTGAAAAATTTTTAATGACAAACTGTTTCACTCTCTAATTAATGACCACAGAACAAAATTCAGTTAACTCGGACCATTTTTAGAGGAGTTATAGACTTTTCATTCTTTAGAGGAGTTATAGACATACACAAAATAAAGTTTTCATTTTGCATTCCTGCTGGATTGTTATTTATTCCAACACTTTTAAAATTATGAAACCTAACATTTTGTTGGGAAATCTATACTTTGATTAAGAAAATAAAGTTTGGGTGAAAAGATGCGTACTCCTTTCTTTTTTGTTATTGTCGTCTCTAGTTATCTGTTCGAGAGAACTCGTGGATCTTAAAGCCTATAAGAGACACTGCTCTAAATTTTGGCTCGATGTCTCCTGCAAATAAAACGCAGGCCCCGTTTTTTTCAAATTTGTGCCACGGCCCCTACCGACCCCAAAAGTGTCATATTTCGGTACCGCCAGTTCAAAAAGTATTTTGAAAAAGTTTTAATACGAAACTGTTTAACTCTCTAATTTATGACCACAGAACAAAATTCAGTCAACTCGGACCATTTTTAGAGGAGTTATAGACTTTTCATTCTTTAGAGGAGTTATAGACTTTTAATTTTGCATTCCTGCTGGATTGTTATTTATTTCAACACATATAAAATTATGAATTCTAAAACTTTGTTGGGAAATCTATACTTTGATTAAGAAAATAAAGTTTGGGTGAAAAGATGCGTACTCCTTTCTTTTTTGTTATTGTCGTCTCTAGTTATCTGTTCGAGAGAACTCGTGGATCTTAAAGTCTATAAGAGACACTGCTCTAAATTTTGGCACGATGACTCCTGCAAATAAAACGCAGGCCCCGTTTGTTTCAAATTTGTGCCACGCCCCCTACCGACCCCAAAAGTGTCATATTTCGGTAACGCCAGTACCAATAGTATTTTGAAAAAGTTTTAATGCCAAACTGTTACACTCTCTAATTTATGACTACCGAGCAAAATTCAGTCAACTCGGACCATTTTTAAAGGAGTTATAGACTTTTCATTCTTTAGAGGAGCTACAGACTTTTCATTTTGCATTCCTGCTGGATTGTTATTTATTTCAACACTTATAAAATTATGAAACCTAAAATTTTTTTTTGAAATTTGTTGGGAAATCTATACTTTGATAGGTAAAATAAAGTTTGGGTAAAAAAGATGCGTACTCCTTTCTTTTTTGTTATTGTCGTCTCTAATTATCTGTTCGGGTGAACTCGTGGATCGTAAAGACTATAAGAGGCACTACTCTAAATTTTGGCACGATGTGTCGATAGTGTCATATTTCGGTACCGCCAGTTCAAAACCGCACTCATTAATTTATGAGGAGGAGTTATAGACTTTTCATTCTTTAGAGGAGCTACAGACTTTTCATTTTGCATTCCTGCTGGATTGTTATTTATTTCAACACTTATAAAATTATGAAACCTAAAATTTTTTTTGGAAATTTATTGGGAAATCTATACTTTGATAGGTAAAATAAAGTTTGGGTGAAAAGATGCGTACTCCTTTCTTTTTTGTTATTGTCATCTCTAGTTATCTGTTCGAGTGAACTCGTGGATCTAAAAGACTATAAGAGACACTACTCTAAATTTTGGCACGATGACTCCTGCAAATAAAACGCAGGCCCCGTTTGTTTCAAATTTGTGCCACGCCCCCTACCGACCCCAAAAGTGTCATATTTCGGTACCGCCAGTTCAAAAAGTATTTTGAAAAAGTTTTAATACCAAACTGTTTCACTCTCTAATTTATGACCACAGAACAAAATTCAGTCAACTCGGACCATTTTTAGAGGAGTTAAGGACTTTTCATTCTTTAGAGGAGTTATAGACTTTTCATTTTGCATTCCTGCTGGATTGTTATTTATTTGTTGGGAAATCTATACTTTGATAAATAAAATAAAGTTTTGGTGAAAAAGATGCGTACTCCTTTCTTTTTTGTTATTGTCGTCTCTAGTTATCTGTTCGAGTGAACTCGTGGATCTTAAAGACTATAAGCGACACTGCTCTAAATTTGGCACGATGACTCCTGCAAATAAAACGCAGGCCCCGTTTATTTCAAATTTTGTGCCACGCTTCCTACCGACCGCAAAAATGTAATATTTCGGTACCGCCAGTTCAAGAAAGTACTTTGAAAAAGTTTTAATGACAAACTGTTTCACTCTCTAATTTATGACCACAGAAAAAAATTCAGTCAACTCGGACCATTTTTAGAGGAGTTATAGACTTTTCATTCTTTAGAGGAGTTATAGACTTTTAATTTTGCATTCCTGCTGGATTGTTATTTGTTCCAACACTTATAAAATTATGAAACCTAAAATATTGTTGGGAAATCTATACTTTAATTGGTAAAATAAAGTTTGGGCGAAAAAGATGAGTACTCCTTTCTCTTTTGTTATTGTCGTCGCTAGTTACCATATCCGTTAGAGTGAAGTTGGGGATCACTATAGACTTTTCATTCTTTAGAGGAGTTATAGACTTTTCATTTTGCATTCCTGCTGGATTGTTATTTATTTCAACACTTATAGAATTATGAAACCTAAAATTTTTTTTGGAAATTTGTTGGGAAATCTATACTTTGATAAATAAAATAAAGTTTTGGTGAAAAAGATGCGTACTCCTTTCTTTTTTGTTATTGTCGTCTCTAGTTATCTGTCCGAGTGAACTCGTGGATCTTAAAGACTATAAGAGACACTGCTCTAAATTTTGGCACGATGACTGCTGCATATAAAACGCAGGCCCCGTTTGTTTCAAATTTGTGCCACGCCCACTACCGCCCCCAAAAGTGTCATATTTCGGTACCGTCAGTTCAAAAAATTATTTTGAAAGTTTTAATGAAAAATTGTTTCACTGTCTAATATACGACGACAGAACAAAATACAGTCAACTCGGACCATTTTTTAAAAAGTTTTTATTCTTTAAAGGAGCTATAGACTTTTCATTTTTGCATTCCTGCTGAATTCTTATTTATTCCAATACTTATAAAATTATGAAACCTAAAATTTTGTTGGGAAATCTATACTTTGATAAATAAAATAAAGTTTTGGTGAAAAAGATGCGTACTCCTTTCTTTTTTGTTATTGTCGTCTCTAGTTATCTGTTCGAGGGAAGTCGTGGATCTTAAAGACTATAAGCGACACTGCTTTAAATTTTGGCACGATGACTCCTGCAAATAAAACGCAGGCCCCGTTTGTTTCAAATTTGTGCCACGGCCCCTACCGCCCCCAAAAGTGTCATATTTCGGTACCGCCAGTTCAAAAAGTATTTTGAAAAAGTTTTAATGCCAAACTGTTACACTCATTAATTTATGACCACAGAACAAAATTCAGTCAAATCGGACCATTTTTAGAGGAGTTATGGACTTTTCATTCTTTAGAGGAGTTATAGACTTTTCATTTTGCATTCCTGCTGGATTGTTATTTATTTCAACACTTTCAAAATTATGAAACCTAAAATTTTTTTTGGAAATTTGTTGGGAAATCTATACTTTGATAGGTAAATTAAAGTTTGGGTAAAAAAGATGCGTACTCCTTTCTTTTTTGTTATTGTCGTCTCTAATTATCTGTTCGAGTGAACTCGTGGATCGTAAAGACTATAAGAGACACTACTCTAAATTTTGGCACGATGACTCCTGCAAATAACACAGGCCCCGTTTGTTTCAAATTTGTGCCACGCTCCCTACCGCCCACAAAAGTGTCATATTTCGGTACCGCCAGTTCAAAAAGTATTTTGAAAAAGTTTTCATGCCAAACTGTTACACTCATTTATTTATGACCACAGAACAAAATTCAGTCAACTCGGACCATTTTTAGAGGAGTTATAGACTTTTCATTATTTAGAGGAGTTATAGACTTTTAATTTTGCATTCCTGCTGGATTGTTATTTATTCCAACACTTATAAAATTATGAAACCTAAAATTTTTTTTGGAAATTTGTTGGGAAATCTATACTTTGATAAATAAAATAAAGTTTTGGTGAAAAAGATGCGTACTCCTTTCTTTTTTGTTATTGTCGTCTCTAGTTATCTGTTCGAGTGAACTCGTGGATCTTAAAGACTATAAGCGACACTGCTCTAAATTTGGCACGATGACTCCTGCAAATAAAACGCAGGCCCCGTTTATTTCAAATTTTGTGCCACGCTTCCTACCGACCGCAAAAATGTAATATTTCGGTACCGCCAGTTCAAGAAAGTACTTTGAAAAAGTTTTAATGACAAACTGTTTCACTCTCTAATTTATGACCACAGAAAAAAATTCAGTCAACTCGGACCATTTTTAGAGGAGTTATAGACTTTTCATTCTTTAGAGGAGTTATAGACTTTTAATTTTGCATTCCTGCTGGATTGTTATTTATTCCAACACTTATAAAATTATGAAACCTAAAATATTGTTGGGAAATCTATACTTTAATTGGTAAAATAAAGTTTGGGCGAAAAAGATGAGTCTCCTTTCTCTTTTGTTATTGTCGTCGCTAGTTATCCGTTAGAGTGAAGTTGGGGATCACTATAGACTTTTCATTCTTTAGAGGAGTTATAGACTTTTCATTTTGCATTCCTGCTGGATTGTTATTTATTTCAACACTTATAGAATTATGAAACCTAAAATTTTTTTTGGAAATTTGTTGGGAAATCTATACTTTGATAAATAAAATAAAGTTTTGGTGAAAAAGATGCGTACTCCTTTCTTTTTTGTTATTGTCGTCTCTAGTTATCTGTCCGAGTGAACTCGTGGATCTTAAAGACTATAAGAGACACTGCTCTAAATTTTGGCACGATGACTGCTGCATATAAAACGCAGGTTCCGTTTGTTTCAAATTTGTGCCACGCCCACTACCGCCCCCAAAAGTGTCATATTTCGGTACCGTCAGTTCAAAAAATTATTTTGAAAAAGTTTTAATGAAAAATTGTTTCACTGTCTAATATACGACGACAGAACAAAATACAGTCAACTCGGACCATTTTTTAAAAAGTTTTTATTCTTTAAAGGAGCTATAGACTTTTCATTTTTGCATTCCTGCTGAATTCTTATTTATTCCAATACTTATAAAATTATGAAACCTAAAATTTTGTTGGGAAATCTATACTTTGATAAATAAAATAAAGTTTTGGTGAAAAAGATGCGTACTCCTTTCTTTTTTGTTATTGTCGTCTCTAGTTATCTGTTCGAGGGAAGTCGTGGATCTTAAAGACTATAAGCGACACTGCTTTAAATTTTGGCACGATGACTCCTGCAAATAAAACGCAGGCCCCGTTTGTTTCAAATTTGTGCCACGGCCCCTACCGCCCCCAAAAGTGTCATATTTCGGTACCGCCAGTTCAAAAAGTATTTTGAAAAAGTTTTAATGCCAAACTGTTACACTCATTAATTTATGACCACAGAACAAAATTCAGTCAAATCGGACCATTTTTAGAGGAGTTATGGACTTTTCATTCTTTAGAGGAGTTATAGACTTTTCATTTTGCATTCCTGCTGGATTGTTATTTATTTCAACACTTATAAAATTATGAAACCTAAAATTTTTTTTGGAAATTTGTTGGGAAATCTATACTTTGATAGGTAAATTAAAGTTTGGGTAAAAAAGATGCGTACTCCTTTCTTTTTTGTTATTGTCGTCTCTAATTATCTGTTCGAGTGAACTCGTGGATCGTAAAGACTATAAGAGACACTACTCTAAATTTTGGCACGATAACTCCTGCAAATAACACAGGCCCCGTTTGTTTCAAATTTGTGCCACGCTCCCTACCGCCCCCAAAAGTGTCATATTTCGGTACCGCCAGTTCAAAAAGTATTTTGAAAAAGTTTTAATGCCAAACTGTTACACTCATTAATTTATGACCACAGAACAAAATTCAGTCAACTCGGACCATTTTTAGAGGAGTTATAGACATTTCATTATTTAGAGGAGTTATAGACTTTTAATTTTGCATTCCTGCTGGATTGTTATTTATTCCAACACTTATAAAATTATGAAACCTAAAATTTTGTTGGGAAATCTATACTTTTATAGGTAAAATAAAGTTTGGGTAAAAAAGATGCGTACTCCTTTCTTTTTTGTTATTGTCGTCTTTAGTAATCTGTTCGAGTGAACTCTTGGATCTTAAAGACTATAAGAGACACTACTCCAAATTTTGGCACGATGACTCCTGCAAATAAAACGCAGGCCCCGTTTGTTTCAAATTTTGTGCCACGCCCCCTACCGACCGCAAAAGTGTCATATTTCGGTACCGCCAGTTCAAAAAGTATTTTGAAAAAGTTTTATTGCCAAACTTTTTCACTCTCTAATTTATGACCACAGAACAAAATTCAGTCAACTCGGACCATTTTTAGAAGGAGTTATAGACTTTTCATTCTTTAGAGGAGTTATAGACTTTTTATTTTGCATTCCTGCTGGATTGTTATTTATTCCAACACTTATAAAATTATGAAACCTAAAATTTTTTTGGGAAATTTGTTGGGAAATCTATACTTTGATAGGTAAAATAAAGTTTGGGTAAAAAAGATGCGTACTCCTTTCTTTTTTGTTATTGTCGTCTTTAGTAATCTGTTCGAGTGAACTCTTGGATCTTAAAGACTATAAGAGACACTACTCTTAATTTTGGCACGATGACTCCTGCAAATAAAACGCAGGCCCCGTTTGTTTCAAATTTTGTGCCACGCCCCCTACCGACCGCAAAAGTGTCACATTATTATTTTTATAGACTTTTCATTCTTTAGAGGAGTTATAGACTTTTCATTTTGCATTCCTGCTGGATTGTTATTTATTCCAACACTTATAAAATTATGAAACCTAAAATTTTGTTGGGAAATCTATGCTTTGATTAAGAAAATAAAGTTTGGGTGATAAGATGCGTACTCCTTTCTTTTTTGTTATTGTCGCCTCTAGTTATCTGTTCGAGTGAACTCGTGGATCTTGAAGACTATAAGAGACACTGCTCTAAATTTTGGCACGATGACTCCTGCAAATAAAACGCAGGCCCCGTTTGTTTTAAATTTGTGCCACGGCCCCTACCGACCCCAAAAGTGTCATATTTCGGTACCGCCAGTTCAAAAAGTATTTTGAAAAAGTTTTAATACCAAACTGTTTCACTCTCTAATTTATGACGACAGAACAAAATTCAGTCAACTCGGACCATTTTTAAGGAGTTATAGACTTTTCATTCTTTAGAGGAGTTATAGACTTTTCATTTTGCATTCCTGCTGGATTGTTATTTATTCCAACACTTATAAAATTATGAAACCTAAAATTTTTTTGGGAAATTTGATAGGTAAATCTATAATTTGAAAAAGTGCGTATTATTGTCGTCTTTAGTAATCTGTTCGAGTGAACTCTTGGATCTTAAAGACTATAAGAGACACTGCTCTAAATTTTGGCACGATGACTCCTGCAAATAAAACGCAGGCCCCGTTTGTTTCAAATTTGTTCCACGCCCACTACCGCCCCCAAAAGTGTCATATTTCGGTACCGCCAGTTCAAAAAGTATTTTGAAAAAGTTTTAGTGCCAAACTGTTTCACTCTCTAATTTATGTCGACAGAACAAAATTCAGTCAACTCGGACCATTTTTGAAGGAGTTATAGACTTTTCATTTTTTAGAGGAGTTATAGACTTTTCATTTTGCATTCCTGCTGGATTGTTATTTATTCCAACACTTATAAAATTATGAAACCTAAAATTTTGTTGGGAAATCTATGCTTTGATTAAGAAAATAAAGTTTGGGTGATAAGATGCGTACTCCTTTCTTTTTTGTTATTGTCGCCTCTAGTTATCTGTTCGAGTGAACTCGTGGATCTTGAAGACTATAAGAGACACTGCTCTAAATTTTGGCACGATGACTCCTGCAAATAAAACGCAGGCCCCGTTTGTTTCAAATTTGTGCCACGGCCCCTACCGACCCCAAAAGTGTCATATTTCGGTACCGCCAGTTCAAAAAGTATTTTGAAAAAGTTTTAATACCAAACTGTTTCACTCTCTAATTTATGACCACAGAACAAAATTCAGTCAACTCGGACCATTTTTAGAGGAGTTATAGACTTTTCATTCTTTAGAGGAGTTATAGACTTTTCATTTTGCATTCCTGCTGGATTGTTATTTATTCCAACACTTATAAAATTATGAAACCTAAAATTTTTTTGGGAAATTTGTTGGGAAATCTATACTTTGATAGGTAAAATAAAGTTTGGGTAAAAAAGATGCGTACTCCTTTCTTTTTTGTTATTGTCGTCTTTAGTAATCTGTTCGAGTGAACTCTTGGATCTTAAAGACTATAAGAGACACTACTCTAAATTTTGGCACGATGACTCCTGCAAATAAAACGCAGGCCCCGTTTGTTTCAAATTTTGTGCCACGCCCCCTACCGACCGCAAAAGTGTCATATTTCGGTACCGCCAGTTCAAAAAGTATTTTGAAAAAGTTTTATTGCCAAACTTTTTCACTCTTTAATTTATGACCAAAGAACAAAATTCAGTCAACTCGGACCATTTTTAGAGGAGTTATAGACTTTTCATTTTTTAGAGGAGTTATAGACTTTTTCATTTTTGCATTCCTGCTGGATTGTTATTTATTCCAACACTTATAAAATTATGAAACCTAAAATTTTTTTGGGAAATTTGTTGGGAAATCTATACTTTGATAGGTAAAATAAAGTTTGGGTAAAAAAGATGCGTACTCCTTTCTTTTTTGTTATTGACGTCTTTAGTAATCTGTTCGAGTGAACTCTTGGATCTTAAAGACTATAAGAGACACTGCTCTAAATTTTGGCACGATGACTCCTGCAAATAAAACGCAGGCCCCGATTGTTTCAAATTTGTTCCACCGCCCCCAAAAGTGTCAAAATTCGGTACCGCCAGTTCTAAAAATTTTTTTGAAAAAGTTTTAAGTTTTGCCAGGAATGAGGCGAATAGTAGAAACACAGATTTTAGGATGGTTTTAAAGACACTCCGGTCTCTTTATTATGCAAAACGAATTTGCCGGCAAAAAACAACTCCAAAAAAACTTCAAAATCATGCTAGAGATGGAAAAAATCTCTAGAGATGGCACATTCGGTGATATCGATTATATTATTAGTATTATTAGATTATATATTAGTATATTATTATTAATTCAGCATGAACATCCCGGCCCCCTTGCAACGCAGTTGCAAATTTGGGCCTTTTGTCAATGGCCGCACGGGCCCGACAAAATCCATCCAAAGGCGGAATTTTGGGCGACGGGGGATCCTCGATGACCAGCAATGAATCCCGAACGGATGATGTGAGGATACACTTCGGCCCCTAATACCAAGAATATGGTACTCGGCCGAAACCAGCGTTCATCCGCCAGGGCGAGGTTTGCGAAGGCTTCGTATGCCGTCGGATCGATTTCCCGTGCAGGCGATCTCTGCTGTAGCTGGGAATCAACGTGGAAGATGACTTCCTCGTCCAACGGCCCCCTGATCGACTGGAGCCTCGCTGTGCACACACCATCGGTCCCGACGCTTGTGACGGAGAGGCCCAAGGACCTTGCCAAGGATGCATTGATCCGACTGGTAGGACAGCAAGGGTCGATCAAGGCCTTCAACTCGAACCTCTTGACTCCGGTGTTGATAACCACCTCAGCCGTAGGCAAGACACTCGTGGCCTTATGTTGCAGGAGGGTAGACAGCGTGGTGGTATAGGCGCCACGCTGATCCTCCTGAAGCGCAGCAGGAGAACTAGGCCTGGCGGAGCTCAACGGCTCGACCCCTAGGTCCGAATCCGACCGCCCCAGCGGATGGCGGTGAGGGGATCTGGATGGTGACCGCATACGGGAGGAGCGGGAACGTTGAAGTGAGCGTCTTCGACGGCCCCCTTCATTGTGCAGATGCAGAAGCGTGTGGTGGTCCCTTTGGCAAAGTCGACACTTTCCCGCACTGCGACAAGAGCGCCCGGAATGCTCATGGGCTAAGCAATTGCTGCAGTACTTATTAATAAGTACTGCTCGCAGGCGTTTCTCGGCCGTCAGCTTGAGGAATTGCTGGCACTTTCCGTAGTGCATGAACTCCTCTGCACACTCGGCACCGATAGGAAGCGATTCCTTGCGGCGGATAGTTTGGCTTCTGGGCCTTCGGATGCGGTGCCATTTTCTCTGTATGATAAGGAAAGAGAAGTAGAATTAGTGGTATCCAAAAACATATGACTAGACGTGAACACGGACAAACGAACATTGAAGAAGCATAGCGTAGGAGTTACTTTAGGAGTGGAAGAAGTATTAACTTCGCGATCGGCCGACGTATTACGCCTCTTGACGTAAGAACATCCACCACTCGGACCTTGTCGTCTGCACCTGGGCAAACCTTCTGAATTCGGCCGAGGCGCCATTCGTTCGTGGGCAGGTTGTCTTCCTTTATGATAACCATGTCATCGACCTGGAGATTCGTAGTTGGTGACTGCCACTTATTCCGTTTGTGGAGCTCCTTTAGGTATTCTTCCTTCCATCGGACACAAAATTGTTGATGAAGGCCCTTTAAACGTTGCCAACGGTTGATGATGGATACTGCGTTAGCTTTAATTTCTGGTTCGGCCAGAGCTAGCAGTGGGCCACCGATCAAAAAATGCCCGGGAGTCAAGGCTAATAAGTCAGTAGGATCCTCTGACATTGGAGAAATGGGCCGTGAATTGAGACACGCCTCGATTTTTATTAATAATGTCGAAAGTTCTTCAAACGTATATTTGACTGAGGAAGCAGACTTGTAGAAATGCGCCTTAAAGCTCTTCACTCCTGCTTCCCACAGTCCTCCCATATGTGGAGCACTTGGCGGATTGAAGTACCAGGATAGGTTTTGGTGGCTGTAGTGTGCAGTGACCATCTCTCTCGTTGCTTGTAGGAAATCCCGCGTGATAATGGCTGAGGCACCCACAAATGTCTTACCGTTGTCTGAATATAATTTCTGTGGGCAGCCTCTTCTACCAGCCAGGCGCGCAAAAGCCGCCAGGAATTTTTCACTCGTCAAGTCTGACGTAGCTTCAAGGTGGATTGCCTTTGTGCTGAAGCAGACAAATACACACACGTAGCCCTTTGTGATAAGGCACGCCCGGCCCGTATAATTCTTAATCTCAAAGGGACCGGCAAAATCTACACCAGTGTGTGTAAACGGACGTGAGAAAGTGGCCCGTTCCGCGGGCAGCTCCCCCATGAGTTGGGTCTGCAACCGCTTTCGGTAGATCAAGCACACCTTGCATGCACTAATAGTAGCTTTTAGCAAAGTTTTAAGCTTTGGAATCCAATACTTGGATCGAATGAGTCGCATTAGGAGCTGACTCTCACCATGCAAGGATATGCGGTGAGTAAATCGAACCAGTAGACGGGCCCATGGACTGGAATATGGTATTATAATCGGATGTCTCTCATCGTAGGAAAGCGTGTCGGACGCAACAAGCCTGCCCGATGCTCGCAGTACCCCTCTGTGGTCTAAGAAAGGATTCAGGTTCTTGAGAGGGCTGGATGATGGGATCTGTTGCTTTTTTAACAAGCAACTGTATTCTTTTGGGTACCCTTGCCGTTGGGTCAGAACATGAAGACACTCTTGTGCCTCTCGGATTTCGGCGGTACTGATTTCAGTTGGCAAGACCGTAGATGGTACCTTGCAACGCCTTAGGAACCGCAGGACATAAACGGTCACCCGGAGGGCACGACTTAGGTCTGAAAAACGATCTATGTAATCCTCCGATGGTGGCAACTTAGCCAAGTTGCATTTGATAGGACGCTGCTCAAGTTCTGTCTCAGGTACGGATTCTATTGGAGTAGGCCATTGCTCCTTAGGAAGCTGTAACCATTGTGGGCCATTCCACCACAAGTTACTTGAGGCGAGATCCTGTGGAGCCACGCCTCTACTAGCCAAGTCAGCTGGATTGAATTCAGACCGCACGTGAGACCACTTCCCAGCATCTACGGACTGTGTAATCTTGGCAATTCTGTTTGCCACAAAACATGTCCAGGTACATGGCGGTTTGCTTAACCATGCTAGCACTATCGTGGAGTCCGTCCAGTAGAATGTGTCGAAGTCATCAGGAGGGAGTTGTGGAACAACCGATTGGAATAACTCAGCCAGAAGAACTGCACCGCATAATTCAAGGCGTGGTATGGACATGGTCTTTACTGGAGCCACGCGAGTTTTAGCGGTCAAAAGAGAAATAGAAACCTCCTGAGCGTGTTCAATTCGGACATAGATCGCGGCTCCATATGCTTGCTGCGATGCATCGCAGAAGCCGTGATATTGAACTTTGGATTGTGGACCAAATTTCACCCATCTCGGAATTCGGATTTGGTTTATAGTAGGATAGCTCATAAGAAATTCGTTCCATTTTCCCATGAGCTCAGCAGGGAGTGGATCGTCCCAACCCAGCTGCTGGAGCCAAATCTCCTGCATAAAGATTTTTGCTCGGATCACGAAAGGTGCCAGCCATCCTGCCGGGTCAAAAAGTCTTGCAATTTGGGACAGTACCTCCCGTTTACTGAGGACTGCCTTTGGAGTAATATCGGACGGGACGAAGAAAAATTCATCTTTATTTGCCTGCCAACGAATCCCGAGAGTTTTGGCAGTGCTCTGATCATCTAGCTCTAAGAAACCCTCTCTTAGCAAGTGATCTTTAGGAATGTCCTTGAGAATGCACTTGGAGTTGGACGTCCACTTGCGCAACGGAAATCCTGCGCTCCTGAGCGCCGCACGTAGCTGTTCAATAGCTACACCAGCAGATTGCTTTGTGTGCGCCCCAGCCAGTACGTCATCTACGTACATAGAAGTAGAAATAATTTCACTTGCCAATGGAAAAGTCGTTCTCACATCTTCGCCAACTGCTGCAATACTCTTATTGCAAGGAACGGAGCACAATTTACTCCAAATGTGACTGTTTTGAGTTCATAGTCACAGATTTGGTCATTTGCATCACGAAACAGGATTCTTTGGAATGGAGTGTGCTCTGGAGCAACGAGAATTTGTCGGTACATTTTCGTAATGTCGGCATTGAAAACGAAGCGAAAGAACCGCCAGCGTAAGACCTGCAAAGTCAAATCGGACTGTAACACAGGCCCTGGATGAAGGATATCATTCAGGCTCTTTCCATTGGAAGTAGGGCAGGAAGCATTGAATACTACACGAACCTTGGTAGTAGTGCTATCTGGCTTAAAAACGGCGTGATGAGGCAAGTAGAAATTCTTCCCACTGGAGTCTGGAACGATTGGAGACATATGCCGCTGGTCTAAGTAATCCCTGATTACTGCTTCATATTCTTCTTTAAGAGTTGGATTTTTTCTCAAACGGCTTTCGTTCTTTAGGAATTGAGCCAATGCTATGGATCTTGAATGCCCTAGATCAATCCGATCACAACTTCGGAATGGTAGGGTGACGACATATCTCCCAGTGTCATCTCTCCTTGTTGTTTGCACAAAGTTCTTCTCACAGAAAGAATCGGACTCTTTTACCGGCTTCCCTGGAAGATCCTCCACCTCCCAAAACTTTGGGAGAAGTTTCTCGAGTTTAGCTTCAGAGCTTATCGAGACCTTTGTGGAAAAGTTCGAAATGGATTTTGGCACGGCCTTGGAGACTGGCCCACTCAGGATCCAGCCAAATACTGTTTCCTGACCTAACAGAGTGCCACAGATCTTTGTCCTTGAGCCACTCAGAAGAATAGACGGAAGAATATCCGCCCCAATCAACAGATCAATTTGTGAGCTCTCGAAAAACGAAGGATCAGCCCATGTAAAACTGGGAAGGTCCTTTAACTGCTCCTTTGGTATGGAGCTTGAAGGCAACTTTCCGGATAGAAGTGGCACGACAAATGCTTCTGCCTCAATGTGTAGTCTAGGTTTTATTGGCGACCCAATTTGAAAATGGCACATCTTAGTTGACTGGGCAGCCACTGCTTGATTTAAGCCGGAAACTCTAGCTTGTACGGATTGGTACGGAAGCTGTAAAATCCTAAAGAGACGCTCCGAGATAAACGTAGCCTCAGACCCGGAGTCAAGTAAGGCCCTCGCAGTATATGTCACTCCTAAGTGACAGACATTTATCATTGCCGTACTTAACAGCACACCTTGTGTGGCTGCTGCTAGATAACTTTGCACATTGGTAGGCGTAGTGGACTGTATAGTTGAAGTAGTAGGATTATTATTGGATTGAATTGTAGCCAACTGAGGAAGGTCAGCTCTGTGCAGGAGCGTATTGTGGCGCCCTTTACACGTGAAACAATTGTGCTTACTGGTACACTCTTTAAGCTGGTGTCCCCCAGCGAAACAGTTTAAACACAATTTCTTTCTCCTTATGTATGCGGATCGTTCACTGACGGGCATTTGGAGAAACCGAGGACATACCCGCACTGGGTGATTCTCTTTTGCGCAAAGGTCACAGTTTCTGGGTCCTTGCGTCACGTTGGTCTCAAAGGAGTTGATCCTTTTTGAGCCTGTGTTTTTTGAAGGCGGTTGGGAGCTAACCATCTTAATGCTAGAGCTGGGTTTAACATCCTCTATGGCTTCCAGGGTGCGATATCGTTCGCTGAGAAACGAGTTCATTTCATGCCATGCGGGTATCTCGCACTTATTGGACAAGGATTGTTCCCACAAAGAAAGGGTCAATTTCGGAAGCTTTGAGGAGCAGAGAAATACGAGAAGACAATCCCAATTATCGATTGAAATTTTGGAGTGTTCTAACGCCGTGAGACAGCCTTGGATGGTACTTTGCAGCTCCTTTAAAGCTGCACCGGACTCAACAACCACTACGGGAAGATTGAACAGGATTTTTAATTGGCTGTTGACAAGAAGACGCTTGTTTTCAAAACGGTCACAAAGCGCGGTCCAAGCCGATTCAAAACCGTCATGCGTGAGTGGAGATTTTGCTACTATAGCCTTCGCTTCTCCCTCTGTTTTGGCATTTAAATGGAATAACTTTTCCACCGGCGTCAACCTCGGATTGTTGACATAGATAGCAGTGAAAAGGTCGCGGAACGTTGGCCACCGTAAGTAATCCCCCCTGAAAACTTCAGTGTCACAGGGCGGAAGTCGGCATCCGCTAGACATGGACAGTTGGGCAGTACTTGATGCCCTTGTAAGAGTTGGAACGGACATTCTTTCGATAACCTCTGTTAGCTGGGCTACACAGCGTTCATAAACGGAATAGCAGTAGTCATACTTGGCTTCTATTGCCTGCCACTCACCACTGCTGGAGGCTTCCTGCTGGAGAACTTGGGAACATTTGTCGTACTCGCTCTCAATCGTCTCCCAAAGTTTCTTTACGTGGTCACGGCGGATCCCAAGGGCGTATTGAGTGGACTCAGAAGTCGATGGTTCATTGATCTTGGCCTCGAAATGGCTTAGTTTATCGCACACGGAAATGAACGTCGCAAGAGCCATTGTGGTTGCAGAAACTGTATTCCGAGTGACGGATCGGGTTCCTATTGGGGTTCGTGATATGCTCTGCGGTTTTGGTAGCGTTGGCGTCAGGGACTCGCTCTTGGATCTGGTATTCGCAGATCTTGCTAACGGATGCGAAGGAGGAACTGGAGATGAGGATGTACTCCTTCTTATAATTTTGACGGGTGCAAAACCTTTTGGTTTTGTCTCTCGTCCAGAGGACATAATATGGGAGCCTTGGATAAGTTCAGAGGATACGAACCCCCCTGCAAACGCGATAGGAATTAATGGAATCTAATAGGAATTTTAACCAAATAATTTAATTTATTAAATTTTTTTTTTTTTTTTTATACGTACAAGGTTTTGGGTTATTTTTTCCTCTTTTATTTTCTTTCTCTCAACGCGTTAAATGGAGTAGTAATATATAGGATATATAGGAATAATATATAGGAATAATAGGAATAATATATAGGAATAATAGGAATAATATATAGGAGAACTTTTCTAGCAGCCCTCGGCAACAATTTGTATGTATGTATATATGCAGAAGTTGATTTATTTTCTTTCTCTCAACGCGTTAAATGGAGTAGTAATATATAGGATATATAGGAATAATATATAGGAATAATAGGAATAATATATAGGACTAATATATAGGAATAATATACAGAAATAATATATAGGAGAACTTTTCTAGCAGCCCTCGGCAACAATTTGTATGTATGTATATATGCAGAAGTTGATTTATTTTCTTTCTCTCAACGCGTTAAATGGAGTAGTAATATATAGAATATATAGGAATAATAGGAATAATATATAGGAGAACTTTTCTAGCAGCCCTCGGCAACAATTTGTATGTATGTATATATGCAGAAGTTGATTTATTTTCTTTCTCTCAACGCGTTAAATGGAGTAGTAATATATAGAATATATAGGAATAATAGGAATAATATATAGGAGAACTTTTCTAGCAGCCCTCGGCAACAATTTGTATGTATGTATATATGCAGAGGCTGATTTATTTCCTTTCTCTTAACGCGTTAAAATGTATGTATATATGCGGAAGATGAGGTGATAGAGGATGATGATCTTTTTATATACACATATTTTGAAGATGATAGTAGGAATGAATAAATGTGGGTAAATATGTTTCGGTTGTTATATGTCTCAACCAAAAATAATTTAGCCACCTGAATAATGAACTTGCCGTTTTGTGTCGTTGATATCCGGCTCGAAGGACCAATGATTTGCCAGGAATGAGGCGAATAGTAGAAACACAGATTTTAGGATGGTTTTAAAGACACTCCGGTCTCTTTATTATGCAAAACGAATTTGCCGGCAAAAAACAACTCCAAAAAACTTCAAAATCATGCTAGAGATGGAAAAAATCTCTAGAGATGGCACATTCGGTGATATCGATTATATTATTAGTATTATTAGATTATATATTAGTATATTATTATTAATTCAGCATGAACACCAAACTGTTTCACTTTCTAATTTCGGACCATTTTTAGAGGAGTTATAAACTTTTCATTCTTTAGAGGAGTTATAGACTTTTCATTCTTTAGAAGAGTTATAGGCTTTTCATTTTGCATTCCAGCTGGATTGTTATTTATTTCAACACTTATAAAATTATGAAACCTACAATTTTTTTGGGAAATTTGTTGGGAAAACTATACTTTGATAGGTAAAATAAAGTTTGGGTAAAAAAGATGCGTACTGCTTTCTTTTTTGTTATTGTCGTCTCTAGTTATCTGTCTGAGTGAACTCGTGGATCTTAAAGACTATAAGAGATACTGCTCTAAATTTTGGCACGATGACGCCTGAAAATAAACGCATGACCACAGAACAAAATTCAGTCAACTCGGAACATTTTTAGAGGAGTTATAGACTTTTCATTCTTTTCATTCTGTAGAGGAGTTATAGACTTTTCATTTTGCATTCCTGCTGGATTGTTATTTATTCCAACACTTATAAAATTATGAAACCTAAAATTTTCTTAGGAAATCGTATGTTTCAAATTGTGCCACGCCCCCTACCGCCCCCAAAAGTGTCATATTTCGGTACCGCCAGTTCAAAAAGTATTTTGAAAAAGTTTTATTGCCAAACTTTTTCACTCTCTAATTTATGACCACAGAACAAAATTCAGTCAACTCGGACCATTTTTAGAAGGAGTTATAGACTTTTCATTCTTTTGAGGAGTTATAGACTTTTCATTTTGCATTCCTGCTGGATTGTTATTTATTCCAACACTTATAAAATTATGAAACCTAAAATTTTGTTGGGAAATCTATACTTTGATAGGTAAAATAAAGTTTGGGTAAAAAAGATGCGTACTCCTTTCTTTTTTGTTATTGTCGTCTTTAGTAATCTGTTCGAGTGAACTCTTGGATCTTAAAGACTATAAGAGACACTACTCTAAATTTTGGCACGATGACTCCTGCAAATAAAACGCAGGCCCCGTTTGTTTCAAATTTGTGCCACGCCCCCTACCGACCGCAAAAGTGTCACATTATTATTTTGAAAGAGTTTTAGTTATAGAGTTTTCATTCTATAGAGGAGTTATAGACTTTTCATTTTGCATTCCTGCTGGATTGTTATTTATTTCAACACTTATAAAATTATGAAACCTAAAATTTTGTTAGGAAATCTATATTTTGATAGGTAAAATAAAGTTGGGGTAAAAAAGATGCGTACTCCTCAAAAAAATATTTTGAAAAAGTTTTATTGCCAAACTTTTTCACTCTCTAATTTATGACCACAGAACAAAATTCAGTCAACTCGGACCATTTTTAGAGGAGTTATAGACTTTTCATTCTTTAGAGGAGTTATAGACTTTTCATTTTGCATTCCTGCTGGATTGTTATTTATTCCAACACTTATAAAATTATGAAACCTAAAATTTTGTTGGGAAATCTATGCTTTGATAAGAAAATAAAGTTTGGGTGAAAAAGATGCGTACTCCTTTCTTTTTTGTTATTGTCGCCTCTAGTTATCTGTTCGAGTGAACTCGTGGATCTTAAAGACTATAAGAGACACTGCTCTAAATTTTGGCACGATGACTCCTGCAAATAAAACGCAGGCCCCGTTTGTTTCAAATTTGTGCCACGGCCCCTACCGACCCCAAAAGTGTCATATTTCGGTACCGCCAGTTCAAAAAAGTATTTTGAAAAAGTTTTAATACCAAACTGTTTCACTCTCTACTTTATGACCACAGAACAAAATTCAGTCAACTCGGACCATTTTTAGAGGAGTTATAGACTTTTCATTCTTTAGAGGAGTTATAGACTTTTCATTTTGCATTCCTGCTGGATTGTTATTTATTCCAACACTTATAAAATTATGAAACCTAAAATTTTGTTGGGAAATCTATACTTTGATAGGTAAAATAAAGTTTGGGTAAAAAAGATGCGTACTCCATTCTTTTTTGTTATTGTCGTCTTTAGTAATCTGTTCGAGTGAACTCTTGGATCTTAAAGACTATAAGAGACACTGCTCTAAATTTTGGCACGATGACTCCTGCAAATAAAACGCAGGCCCCGTTTGTTTCAAATTTGTGCCACGCCCCCTACCGACCGCAAAAGTGTCATATTTCGGTACCGCCAGTTCAAAAAGTATTTTAAAAAAGTTTTATTGCCAAACTTTTTCACTCTTTAATTTATGACCACAGAACAAAATTCAGTCAACTCGGACCATTTTTAGAGGAGTTATAGACTTTTCATTTTTTAGAGGAGTTATAGACTTTTCATTTTTGCATTCCTGCTGGATTGTTATTTATTCCAACACTTATAAAATTATGAAACCTAAAATTTTGTTGGGAAATCTATACTTTGATAGGTAAAATAAAGTTTGGGTAAAAAAGATGCGTACTCCTTTCTTTTTTGTTATTGTCGTCTCTAGTTATCTGTTTGAGTGAACTCGTGGATCTTAAAGACTATAAGAGACACTACTCTAAATTTTGGCACGATGACTCCTGCAAATAACACGCAGGCCCCGTTTGTTTCAAATTTGTGCCACGCCCCCTACCGCCCCCAAAAGTGTCATATTTCGGTACCGCCAGTTCAAAAAAGTATTTTGAAAAAGTTTTAATGCCAAACTATTTCACTCTTTAATTTATGACCACAGAACAAAATTCAGTCAACTCGGACCATTTTTAGAGGAGTTATAGACTTTTCATTTTTTAGAGGAGTTAAAGACTTTTTCTTTCTTTAGAGGAGTTATAGACTTTTCATTCTTTAGAGGAGTTATAGACTTTTCATTTTGCATTCCTGCTGGATTGTTATTTATTCCAACACTTATAAAATTATGAAACCTAAAATTTTGTTGGGAAATCTATACTTTGATAGGTAAAATAAAGTTTGGGTAAAAAAGATGCGTACTCCTTTCTTTTTTGTTATTGTCGTCTTTAGTAATCTGTTCGAGTGAACTCTTGGATCTTAAAGACTATAAGAGACACTACTCTAAATTTTGGCACGATGACTCCTGCAAATAAAACGCAGGCCCCGTTTGTTTCAAATTTGTGCCACGCCCCCTACCGACCGCAAAAGTGTCATATTTCGGTACCGCCAGTTCAAAAAAGTATTTTGAAAAAGTTTTATTGCCAAACTGTTTCACTCTCTAATTTATGACCACAGAACAAAATTCAGTCAACTCGGACCATTTTTAGAGGAGTTATAGACTTTTCATTCTTTAGAGGAGTTATAGACTTTTCATTTTGCATTCCTGCTGGATTGTTATTTATTTCAACACTTATAAAATTATGAAATCTAAAATTTTGTTGGGAAATCTATGCTTTGATAAGAAAATAAAGTTTGGGTAAAAAAGATGCGTACTCCTTTCTTTTTTGTTATTGTCGCCTCTAGTTATCTGTTCGAGTGAACTCGTGGATCTTAAAGACTATAAGAGACACTGCTCTAAATTTTGGCACGATGACTCCTGCAAATAAAACGCAGGCCCCGTTTGTTTCAAATTTGTGCCACGCCCCCTACCGCCCCCAAAAGTGTCATATTTCGGTACCGCCAGTTCAAAAAGTATTTTGAAAAAGTTTTAATGCCAAACTGTTTCACTCTCTAATTTATGACGACAGAACAAAATTCAGTCAACTCGGACCATTTTTAGAGGAGTTATAGACTTTTCATTCTTTAGAGGAGTTATAGACTTTTCATTTTGCATTCCTGCTGGATTGTTATTTATTCCAACACTTATAAAATTATGAAACCTAAAATTTTGTTGGGAAATCTATACTTTGATAGGTAAAATAAAGTTTGGGTAAAAAAGATGCGTACTCCTTTCTTTTTTGTTATTGTCGTCTTTAGTAATCTGTTCGAGTGAACTCTTGGATCTTAAAGACTATAAGAGACACTACTCTAAATTTTGGCACGATGACTCCTGCAAATAAAACGCAGGCCCCGTTTGTTTCACATTTGTGCCACGCCCCCTACCGACCGCAAAAGTGTCATATTTCGGTACCGCCAGTTCAAAAAAGTATTTTGAAAAAGTTTTATTGCCAAACTTTTTCACTCTCTAATTTATGACCACAGAACAAAATTCAGTCAACTCGGACCATTTTTAGAGGAGTTATGGACTTTTCATTCTTTAGAGGAGTTATAGACTTCTCATTTTGCATTCCTGCTGGATTGTTATTTATTCCAACACTTATAAAATTATGAAACCTAAAATATTGTTGGGAAATCTATACCTATACTTTGATAGGTAAAATAAAGTTTGGGTAAAAAAGATGCGTACTCCTTTCTTTTTTGTTATTGTCGTCTTTAGTAATCTGTTCGAGTGAACTCTTGGATCTTAAAGACTATAAGAGACACTACTCTAAATTTTGGCACGATGACTCCTGCAAATAAAACGCAGGCCCCGTTTGTTTCAAATTTGTGCCTCGCCCCCTACCGACCGCAAAAGTGTCACATTATTATTTTGAAAGTATTTTGAAAAAGTTTTATTGCCAAACTTTTTCACTCTCTAATTTATGACCACAGAACAAAATTCAGTCAACTCGGACCATTTTTAGAGGAGTTATAGACTTTTCATTCTTTAGAGGAGTTATAGACTTTTCATTTTGCATTCCTGCTGGATTGTTATTTATTCCAACACTTATAAAATTATGAAACCTAAAATTTTGTTGGGAAATCTATACTTTGATAGGTAAAATAAAGTTTGGGTAAAAAAGATGCGTACTCCTTTCTTTTTTGTTATTGTCGTCTTTAGTAATCTGTTCGAGTGAACTCTTGGATCTTAAAGACTATAAGAGACACTACTCTAAATTTTGGCACGATGACTCCTGCAAATAAAACGCAGGCCCCGTTTGTTTCAAATTTGTGCCACGCCCCCTACCGACCGCAAAAGTGTCATATTTCGGTACCGCCAGTTCAAAAAGTATTTTGAAAAAGTTTTATTGCCAAACCTTTTCACTCTTTAATTTATGACCACAGAACAAAATTCAGTCAACTCGGACCATTTTTAGAGGAGTTATAGACTTTTCATTTTTTAGAGGAGTTATAGACTTTTCATTTTTGCATTCCTGCTGAATTGTTATTTATTCCAACACTTATAAAATTATGAAACCTAAAATTTTGTTGGGAAATCTATACTTTGATAGGTAAAATAAAGTTTGGGTAAAAAAGATGCGTACTCCTTTCTTTTTTGTTATTGTCGTCTCTAGTTATCTGTTTGAGTGAACTCGTGGATCTTAAAGACTATAAGAGACACTACTCTAAATTTTGGCACGATGACTCCTGCAAATAACACGCAGGCCCCGTTTGTTTCAAATTTGTGCCACGCCCCCTACCGCCCCCAAAAGTGTCATATTTCGGTACCGCCAGTTCAAAAAAGTATTTTGAAAAAGTTTTAATGCCAAACTGTTACACTCTCTAATTTATGACCACAGAACAAAATTCAGTCAACTCGGACCATTTTTAGAGGAGTTATAGACTTTTCATTCTTTAGAGGAGTTATAGACTTTTCATTTTGCATTCCTGCTGGATTGTTATTTATTCCAACACTTATAAAATTATGAAACCTAAAATTTTGTTGGGAAATCTATACTTTGATAGGTAAAATAAAGTTTGGGTAAAAAAGATGCGTACTCCTTTCTTTTTTGTTATTGTCGTCTTTAGTAATCTGTTCGAGTGAACTCTTGGATCTTAAAGACTATAAGAGACACTACTCTAAATTTTGGCACGATGACTCCTGCAAATAAAACGCAGGCCCCGTTTGTTTCAAATTTGTGCCACGCCCCCTACCGACCGCAAAAGTGTCATATTTCGGTACCGCCAGTTCAAAAAGTATTTTGAAAAAGTTTTATTGCCAAACTTTTTCACTCTCTAATTTATGACCACAGAACAAAATTCAGTCAACTCGGACCATTTTTAGAGGAGTTATAGACTTTTCATTCTTTAGAGGAGTTATAGACTTTTCATTTTGCATTCCTGCTGGATTGTTATTTATTTCAACACTTAGAAAATTATGAAACCTAAAATTTTGTTGGGAAATCTATGCTTTGATTAAGAAAATAAAGTTTGGGTGAAAAAGATGCGTACTCCTTTCTTTTTTGTTATTGTCGCCTCTAGTTATCTGTTCGAGTGAACTCGTGGATCTTAAAGACTATAAGAGACACTGCTCTAAATTTTGGCACGATGACTCCTGCAAATAAAACGCAGGCCCCGTTTGTTTCAAATTTGTGCCACGGCCCCTACCGACCCCAAAAGTGTCATATTTCGGTACCGCCAGTTCAAAAAAGTATTTTGAAAAAGTTTTATTGCCAAACTTTTTCACTCTCTAATTTATGACCACAGAACAAAATTCAGTCAACTCGGACCATTTTTAGAGGAGTTATGGACTTTTCATTCTTTAGAGGAGTTATAGACTTTTCATTTTGCATTCCTGCTGGATTGTTATTTATTTCAACACTTATAAAATTATGAAACCTAAAATTTTGTTGGGAAATCTATACTTTGATAGGTAAAATAAAGTTTGGGTAAAAAAGATGCGTACTCCTTTCTTTTTTGTTATTGTCGTCTTTAGTAATCTGTTCGAGTGAACTCTTGGATCTTAAAGACTATAAGAGACACTACTCTAAATTTTGGCACGATGACTCCTGCAAATAAAACGCAGGCCCCGTTTGTTTCACATTTGTGCCACGCCCCCTACCGACCGCAAAAGTGTCATATTTCGGTACCGCCAGTTCAAAAAAGTATTTTGAAAAAGTTTTATTGCCAAACTTTTTCACTCTCTAATTTATGACCACAGAACAAAATTCAGTCAACTCGGACCATTTTTAGAGGAGTTATGGACTTTTCATTCTTTAGAGGAGTTATAGACTTTTCATTTTGCATTCCTGCTGGATTGTTATTTATTTCAACACTTATAAAATTATGAAACCTAAAATTTTGTTGGGAAATCTATACTTTGATAGGTAAAATAAAGTTTGGGTAAAAAAGATGCGTACTCCTTTCTTTTTTGTTATTGTCGTCTTTAGTAATCTGTTCGAGTGAACTCTTGGATCTTAAAGACTATAAGAGACACTACTCTAAATTTTGGCACGATGACTCCTGCAAATAAAACGCAGGCCCCGTTTGTTTCAAATTTGTGCCACGCCCCCTACCGACCCCAAAAGTGTCATATTTCGGTACCGCCAGTTCAAAAAAGTATTTTGAAAAAGTTTTATTGCCAAACTGTTTCACTCTCTAATTTATGACCACAGAACAAAATTCAGTCAACTCGGACCATTTTTAGAGGAGTTATAGACTTTTCATTCTTTAGAGGAGTTATAGACTTTTCATTTTGCATTCCTGCTGGATTGTTATTTATTCCAACACTTATAAAATTATGAAACCTAAAATTTTGTTGGGAAATCTATATTTTGATAGGTAAAATAAAGTTTGGGTAAAAAAGATGCGTACTCCTTTCTTTTTTGTTATTGTCGTCTCTAGTTATCTGTTCGAGTGAACTCGTGGATCTTAAAGACTATAAGAGACACTACTCTAAATTTTGGCACGATGACTCCTGCAAATAACACGCAGGCCCCGTTTGTTTCAAATTTGTGCCACGCCCCCTACCGCCCCCAAAAGTGTCATATTTCGGTACCGCCAGTTCAAAAAAGTATTTTGAAAAAGTTTTAATGCCAAACTGTTTCACTCTCTAATTTATGACGACAGAACAAAATTCAGTCAACTCGGACCATTTTTAAGGAGTTATAGACTTTTCATTTTTTAGAGGAGTTATAGACTTTTTCTTTCTTTAGAGGAGTTATAGACTTTTCATTCTTTAGAGGAGTTATAGACTTTTCATTTTGCATTCCTGCTGGATTGTTATTTATTCCAACACTTATAAAATTATGAAACCTAAAATTTTGTTGGGAAATCTATACTTTGATAGGTAAAATAAAGTTTGGGTAAAAAAGATGCGTACTCCTTTCTTTTTTGTTATTGTCGTCTCTAGTTATCTGTTCGAGTGAACTCGTGGATCTTAAAGACTATAAGAGACACTACTCTAAATTTTGGCACGATGACTCCTGCAAATAACACGCAGGCCCCGTTTGTTTCAAATTTGTGCCACGCCCCCTACCGCCCCCAAAAGTGTCATATTTCGGTACCGCCAGTTCAAAAAGTATTTTGAAAAAGTTTTAATGCCAAACTGTTTCACTCTCTAATTTATGACGACAGAACAAAATTCAGTCAACTCGGACCATTTTTAGAGGAGTTATAGACTTTTCATTCTTTAGAGGAGTTATAGACTTTTCATTTTGCATTCCTGCTGGATTGTTATTTATTCCAACACTTATAAAATTATGAAACCTAAAATTTTGTTGGGAAATCTATACTTTGATAGGTAAAATAAAGTTTGGGTAAAAAAGATGCGTACTCCTTTCTTTTTTGTTATTGTCGTCTTTAGTAATCTGTTCGAGTGAACTCTTGGATCTTAAAGACTATAAGAGACACTACTCTAAATTTTGGCACGATGACTCCTGCAAATAAAACGCAGGCCCCGTTTGTTTCAAATTTGTGCCACGCCCCCTACCGACCGCAAAAGTGTCATATTTCGGTACCGCCAGTTCAAAAAAGTATTTTGAAAAAGTTTTATTGCCAAACTTTTTCACTCTCTAATTTATGACCACAGAACAAAATTCAGTCAACTCGGACCATTTTTAGAGGAGTTATAGACTTTTCATTCTTTAGAGGAGTTATAGACTTTTCATTTTGCATTCCTGCTGGATTGTTATTTATTTCAACACTTATAAAATTATGAAACCTAAAATTTTGTTGGGAAATCTATACTTTGATAAGAAAATAAAGTTTGGGTGAAAAAGATGCGTACTCCTTTCTTTTTTGTTATTGTCGTCTCTAGTTATCTGTTCGAGTGAACTCGTGGATCTTAAAGACTATAAGAGACACTGCTCTAAATTTTGGCACGATGACTCCTGCAAATAAAACGCAGGCCCCGTTTGTTTCAAATTTGTGCCACGGCCCCTACCGACCCCAAAAGTGTCATATTTCGGTACCGCCAGTTCAAAAAAGTATTTTGAAAAAGTTTTATTGCCAAACTTTTTCACTCTCTAATTTATGACCACAGAACAAAATTCAGTCAACTCGGACCATTTTTAGAGGAGTTATGGACTTTTCATTCTTTAGAGGAGTTATAGACTTTTCATTTTGCATTCCTGCTGGATTGTTATTTATTTCAACACTTATAAAATTATGAAACCTAAAATTTTGTTGGGAAATCTATACTTTGATAGGTAAAATAAAGTTTGGGTAAAAAAGATGCGTACTCCATTCTTTTTTGTTATTGTCGTCTTTAGTAATCTGTTCGAGTGAACTCTTGGATCTTAAAGACTATAAGAGACACTACTCTAAATTTTGGCACGATGACTCCTGCAAATAAAACGCAGGCCCCGTTTGTTTCACATTTGTGCCACGCCCCCTACCGACCGCAAAAGTGTCATATTTCGGTACCGCCAGTTCAAAAAGTATTTTGAAAAAGTTTTATTGCCAAACTTTTTCACTCTCTAATTTATGACCACAGAACAAAATTCAGTCAACTCGGACCATTTTTAGAGGAGTTATGGACTTTTCATTCTTTAGAGGAGTTATAGACTTTTCATTTTGCATTCCTGCTGGATTGTTATTTATTTCAACACTTATCTTAAAGACTATAAGAGACACTACTCTAAATTTTGGCACGATGACTCCTGCAAATAAAACGCAGGCCCCGTTTGTTTCACATTTGCGCCACGCCCCCTACCGACCGCAAAAGTGTCATATTTCGGTACCGCCAGTTTTATGGACTTTTCATTCTTTAGAGGAGTTATAAACTTTTCATTTTGCATTCCTGCTGGATTGTTATTTATTTCAACACTTATAAAATTATGAAACCTAAAATATTGTTGGGAAATCTATACTTTAATAGGTAAAATAAAGTTTGGGCGAAAAAGATGAGTACTCCTTTCTCTTTTGTTATTGTCGTCGCTAGTTATCCGTTAGAGTGAAGTTGGGGATCACTATAGACTTTTCATTCTTTTGAGGAGTTATAGACTTTTCATTTTGCATTCCTGCTGGATTGTTATTTATTCCAACACTTATAAAATTATGAAACCTAAAATTTTTTTGGGAAATTTGTTGGGAAATCTATACTTTGATAGGTAAAATAAAGTTTGGGTAAAAAAGATGCGTACTCCTTTCTTTTTTGTTATTGTCGTCTCTAGTTATCTGTTTGAGTGAACTCGTGGATCTTAAAGACTATAAGAGACACTACTCTAAATTTTAGCACGATGACTCCTGCAAATAAAACGCAGGCCCCGTTTGTTTCAAATTTGTGCCACGGCCCCTACCGACCCCAAAAGTGTCATATTTCGGTACCGCCAGTTCAAAAAGTATTTTGAAAAAGTTTTATTGCCAAACTTTTTCACTCTCTAATTTATGACCACAGAACAAAATTCAGTCAACTCGGACCATTTTTAGAGGAGTTATAGACTTTTCATTCTTTAGAGGAGTTATAGACTTTTTCTTTTTGATAGGTAAAATAAAGTTTGGGTAAAAAAGATGCGTACTCCTTTCTTTTTTGTTATTGTCGTCTCTAGTTATCTGTTTGAGTGAACTCGTGGATCTTAAAGACTATAAGAGACACTACTCTAAATTTTGGCACGATGACTCCTGCAAATAACACGCAGGCCCCGTTTGTTTCAAATTGTGCCACGCCCCCTACCGCCCCCAAAAGTGTCATATTTCGGTACCGCCAGTTCAAAAAGTATTTTGAAAAAGTTTTAATGCCAAACTATTTCACTCTTTAATTTATGACCACAGAACAAAATTCAGTCAACTCGGACTATTTTTAGAAGGAGTTATAGACTTTTCATTCTTTTGAGGAGTTATAGACTTTTCATTTTGCATTCCTGCTGGATTGTTATTTATTCCAACACTTATAAAATTATGAAACCTAAAATTTTTTTGGGAAATTTGTTGGGAAATCTAACTTTGATAGGTAAAATAAAGTTTGGGTAAAAAAGATGCGTACTCCTTTCTTTTTTGTTATTGTCGTCTCTAGTTATCTGTTTGAGTGAACTCGTGGATCTTAAAGACTATAAGAGACACTACTCTAAATTTTGGCACGATGACTCCTGCAAATAACACGCAGGCCCCGTTTGTTTCAAATTGTGCCACGCCCCCTACCGCCCCCAAAAGTGTCATATTTCGGTACCGCCAGTTCAAAAAGTATTTTGAAAAAGTTTTAATGCCAAACTGTTACACTCTCTAATTTATGACCACAGAACAAAATTCAGTCAACTCGGACCATTTTTAGAGGAGTTATAGACTTTTCATTCTTTAGAGGAGTTATAGACTTTTCATTTTGCATTCCTGCTGGATTGTTATTTATTCCAACACTTATAAAATTATGAAACCTAAAATTTTTTTGGGAAATTTGTTGGGAAATCTATACTTTGATAGGTAAAATAAAGTTTGGGTAAAAAAGATGCGTACTCCTTTCTTTTTTGTTATTGTCGTCTTTAGTAATCTGTTCGAGTGAACTCTTGGATCTTAAAGACTATAAGAGACACTACTCTAAATTTTGGCACGATGACTCCTGCAAATAAAACGCAGGCCCCGTTTGTTTCAAATTTTGTGCCACGCCCCCTACCGACCGCAAAAGTGTCATATTTCGGTACCGCCAGTTCAAAAAGTATTTTGAAAAAGTTTTATTGCCAAACTTTTTCACTCTCTAATTTATGACCACAGAACAAAATTCAGTCAACTCGGACCATTTTTAGAGGAGTTATAGACTTTTCATTCTTTAGAGGAGTTATAGACTTTTCATTTTGCATTCCTGCTGGATTGTTATTTATTTCAACACTTAGAAAATTATGAAACCTAAAATTTTGTTGGGAAATCTATGCTTTGATTAAGAAAATAAAGTTCGGGTGAAAAGATGCGTACTCCTTTCTTTTTTGTTATTGTCGCCTCTAGTTATCTGTTCGAGTGAACTCGTGGATCTTAAAGACTATAAGAGACACTGCTCTAAATTTTGGCACGATGACTCCTGCAAATAAAACGCAGGCCCCGTTTGTTTCAAATTTGTGCCACGGCCCCTACCGACCCCAAAAGTGTCATATTTCGGTACCGCCAGTTCAAAAAGTATTTTGAAAAAGTTTTATTGCCAAACTTTTTCACTCTCTAATTTATGACCACAGAACAAAATTCAGTCAACTCGGACCATTTTTAGAGGAGTTATGGACTTTTCATTCTTTAGAGGAGTTATAGACTTTTCATTTTGCATTCCTGCTGGATTGTTATTTATTTCAACACTTATAAAATTATGAAACCTAAAATATTGTTGGGAAATCTATACTTTAATAGGTAAAATAAAGTTTGGGCGAAAAAGATGAGTACTCCTTTCTCTTTTGTTATTGTCGTCGCTAGTTATCCGTTAGAGTGAAGTTGGGGATCACTATAGACTTTTCATTCTTTAGAGGAGTTATAGACTTTTCATTTTGCATTCCTGCTGGATTGTTATTTATTTCAACACTTATAAAATTATGAAACCTAAAATTTTTTTGGGAAATTTGTTGGGAAATATATACTTTGATAGGTAAAATAAAGTTTGGGTAAAAAAGATGCGTACTCCATTCTTTTTTGTTATTGTCGTCTTTAGTAATCTGTTCGAGTGAACTCTTGGATCTTAAAGACTATAAGAGACACTACTCTAAATTTTGGCACGATGACTCCTGCAAATAAAACGCAGGCCCCGTTTGTTTCACATTTTGTGCCACGCCCCCTACCGACCGCAAAAGTGTCATATTTCGGTACCGCCAGTTCAAAAAGTATTTTGAAAAAGTTTTGTTGCCAAACTTTTTCACTCTCTAATTTATGACCACAGAACAAAATTCAGTCAACTCGGACCATTTTTAGAGGAGTTATGGACTTTTCATTCTTTAGAGGAGTTATAAACTTTTCATTTTGCATTCCTGCTGGATTGTTATTTATTTCAACACTTATAAAATTATGAAACCTAAAATATTGTTGGGAAATCTATACTTTAATAGGTAAAATAAAGTTTGGGCGAAAAAGATGAGTACTCCTTTCTCTTTTGTTATTGTCGTCGCTAGTTATCCGTTAGAGTGAAGTTGGGGATCACTATAGACTTTTCATTCTTTTGAGGAGTTATAGACTTTTCATTTTGCATTCCTGCTTGATTGTTATTTATTCCAACACTTATAAAATTATGAAACCTAAAATTTTTTTGGGAAATTTGTTGGGAAATCTATACTTTGATAGGTAAAATAAAGTTTGGGTAAAAAAGATGCGTACTCCTTTCTTTTTTGTTATTGTCGTCTCTAGTTATCTGTTTGAGTGAACTCGTGGATCTTAAAGACTATAAGAGACACTACTCTAAATTTTGGCACGATGACTCCTGCAAATATAACGCAGGCCCCGTTTGTTTCAAATTTGTGCCACGGCCCCTACCGACCCCAAAAGTGTCATATTTCGGTACCGCCAGTTCAAAAAGTATTTTGAAAAAGTTTTATTGCCAAACTTTTTCACTCTCTAATTTATGACCACAGAACAAAATTCAGTCAACTCGGACCATTTTTAGAGGAGTTATAGACTTTTCATTCTTTAGAGGAGTTATAGACTTTTCATTTTGCATTCCTGCTGGATTGTTATTTATTTCAACACTTAGAAAATTATGAAACCTAAAATTTTGTTGGGAAATCTATGCTTTGATTAAGAAAATAAAGTTTGGGTGAAAAGATGCGTACTCCTTTCTTTTTTGTTATTGTCGCCTCTAGTTATCTGTTCGAGTGAACTCGTGGATCTTAAAGACTATAAGAGACACTGCTCTAAATTTTCCTGCAAATAAAACGCAGGCAAATAAAACGCAGGCCCCGTTTGTTTCAAATTTGTGCCACGGCCCCTACCGACCCCAAAAGTGTCATATTTCGGTACCGCCAGTTCAAAAAGTATTTTGAAAAAGTTTTATTGCCAAACTTTTTCACTCTCTAATTTATGACCACAGAACAAAATTCAGTCAACTCGGACCATTTTTAGAGGAGTTATGGACTTTTCATTCTTTAGAGGAGTTATAGACTTTTTCTTTCTTTAGAGGAGTTATAGACTTTTCATTCTTTTGAGGAGTTATAGACTTTTCATTTTGCATTCCTGCTGGATTGTTATTTATTCCAACACTTATAAAATTATGAAACCTAAAATTTTTTTGGGAAATTTGTTGGGAAATCTATACTTTGATAGGTAAAATAAAGTTTGGGTAAAAAAGATGCGTACTCCTTTCTTTTTTGTTATTGTCGTCTCTAGTTATCTGTTTGAGTGAACTCGTGGATCTTAAAGACTATAAGAGACACTACTCTAAATTTTGGCACGATGACTCCTGCAAATAACACGCAGGCCCCGTTTGTTTCAAATTGTGCCACGCCCCCTACCGCCCCCAAAAGTGTCATATTTCGGTACCGCCAGTTCAAAAAGTATTTTGAAAAAGTTTTAATGCCAAACTATTTCACTCTTTAATTTATGACCACAGAACAAAATTCAGTCAACTCGGACCATTTTTAGAGGAGTTATAGACTTTTCATTTTTTAGAGGAGTTATAGACTTTTTCTTTCTTTAGAGGAGTTATAGACTTTTCATTCTTTTGAGGAGTTATAGACTTTTCATTTTGCATTCCTGCTGGATTGTTATTTATTCCAACACTTATAAAATTATGAAACCTAAAATTTTTTTGGGAAATTTGTTGGGAAATCTATACTTTGATAGGTAAAATAAAGTTTGGGTAAAAAAGATGCGTACTCCTTTCTTTTTTGTTATTGTCGTCTCTAGTTATCTGTTTGAGTGAACTCGTGGATCTTAAAGACTATAAGAGACACTACTCTAAATTTTGGCACGATGACTCCTGCAAATAACACGCAGGCCCCGTTTGTTTCAAATTGTGCCACGCCCCCTACCGCCCCCAAAAGTGTCATATTTCGGTACCGCCAGTTCAAAAAGTATTTTGAAAAAGTTTTAATGCCAAACTGTTACACTCTCTAATTTATGACCACAGAACAAAATTCAGTCAACTCGGACCATTTTTAGAGGAGTTATAGACTTTTCATTCTTTAGAGGAGTTATAGACTTTTCATTTTGCATTCCTGCTGGATTGTTATTTATTCCAACCCTTATAAAATTATGAAACCTAAAATTTTTTTGGGAAATTTGTTGGGAAATCTATACTTTGATAGGTAAAATAAAGTTTGGGTAAAAAAGATGCGTACTCCTTTCTTTTTTGTTATTGTCGTCTTTAGTAATCTGTTCGAGTGAACTCTTGGATCTTAAAGACTATAAGAGACACTACTCTAAATTTTGGCACGATGACTCCTGCAAATAAAACGCAGGCCCCGTTTGTTTCAAATTTTGTGCCACGCCCCCTACCGAACGCAAAAGTGTCATATTTCGGTACCGCCAGTTCAAAAAGTATTTTGAAAAAGTTTTATTGCCAACCTTTTTCACTCTCTAATTTATGACCACAGAACAAAATTCAGTCAACTCGGACCATTTTTAGAGGAGTTATAGACTTTTCATTCTTTAGAGGAGTTATAGACTTTTCATTTTGTTGGGAAATCTATGCTTTGATTAAGAAAATAAAGTTTGGGTGAAAAGATGCGTACTCCTTTCTTTTTTGTTATTGTCGCCTCTAGTTATCTGTTCGAGTGAACTCGTGGATCTTAAAGACTATAAGAGACACTTCTCTAAATTTTGGCACGATGACTCCTGCAAATAAAACGCAGGCCCCGTTTGTTTCAAATTTGTGCCACGGCCCCTACCGACCCCAAAAGTGTCATATTTCGGTACCGCCAGTTCAAAAAGTATTTTGAAAAAGTTTTAATACCAAACTGTTTCCCTCTCTAATTTATGACCACAGAACAAAATTCAGTCAACTCGGACCATTTTTAGAGGAGTTATAGACTTTTCATTCTTTAGAGGAGTTATAGACTTTTCATTTTGCATTCCTGCTGGATTGTTATTTATTCCAACACTTATAAAATTATGAAACCTAAAATTTTTTTGGGAAATTTGTTGGGAAATCTATACTTTGATAGGTAAATAAAGTTTGGGTAAAAAAGATGCGTACTCCTTTCTTTTTTGTTATTGTCGTCTTTAGTAATCTGTTCGAGTGAACTCTTGGATCTTAAAGACTATAAGAGACACTACTCTAAATTTTGGCAAGATGACTCCTGCAAATAAAACGCAGGCCCCGTTTGTTTCAAATTTTGTGCCACGCCCCCTACCGACCGCAAAAGTGTCATATTTCGGTACCGCCAGTTCAAAAAGTATTTTGAAAAAGTTTTATTGCCAAACTTTTTCACTCTTTAATTTATGACCACAGAACAAAATTCAGTCAACTCGGACCATTTTTAGAGGAGTTATAGACTTTTCATTTTTTAGAGGAGTTATAGACTTTTTCATTCTTTAGAGGAGTTATAGACTTTTCATTCTTTTGAGGAGTTATAGACTTTTCATTTTGCATTCCTGCTGGATTGTTATTTATTCCAACACTTATAAAATTATGAAACCTAAAATTTTTTTGGGAAATTTGTTGGGAAATCTATACTTTGATAGGTAAAATAAAGTTTGGGTAAAAAAGATGCGTACTCCTTTCTTTTTTGTTATTGTCGTCTCTAGTTATCTGTTTGAGTGAACTCGTGGATCTTAAAGACTATAAGAGACACTACTCTAAATTTTGGCACGATGACTCCTGCAAATAACACGCAGGCCCCGTTTGTTTCAAATTGTGCCACGCCCCCTACCGCCCCCAAAAGTGTCATATTTCGGTACCGCCAGTTCAAAAAGTATTTTGAAAAAGTTTTAATGCCAAACTGATTCACTCTCTAATTTATGACCACAGAACAAAATTCAGTCAACTCTGACCATTTTTAGAGGAGTTATAGACTGTAACGTCCTGGTTCTGATCGGGAGCACGCACTGTCTATTGCCGGCCTAGCTCAGGGCCAGAGGAAGGGTTCTTGTGCTTCCCCAAATCAGGGTTACCAAATAAAAGAAGTCTTCGTCAGTGCTAAATAAAGGGGGTGGCCAAAGTTGTGGGGGAATAGGGAATGAGAATACCAGCTTGGAGAACTCAGGTGTAATAGATCTCCTCTTTACCCGCCCTTCCTTGTTGCACCATTATCATTGGGCAACCCATGTTGCTTTAGCTTGTCTCTGGAAACCCCACTGAAATATTTAGACGCGATTCATTATATCTTCATTACTTCAATATATTCAACATGGGCATTTCAGCGTTTTGTTCATTATTCCTAATATAATAACATTCTAATCCTAACTCAATATTATTAGTTCAAAGCAAAAACTATACAGCGATCTATCTAAGAATTTACGTTGTTTGGAATTTACAAAATTAAGAAATTTAATCTACTTTATGATTTTTAATTGAACTGACTTTACTCCATCCTTAATATTCATATACATATATCTTGTTTATATTTCACTCTAAGACATATTCTTCAAATTGTTGCGGCTATGCCGTACTTACAGCTCGTCCCTCGAGGTCAGCAGGCCTGTCGACTTCCGATGCAGCTATATATATATTCTAAATCAAAGTCTTACTACATAATAAGGTATATATATATGTAAATATTAAGGGATGTGGTACATAATTAAATTACGAAGGTAAAATTTTGGAAAACTTATAAGTAATAGAAATTAACAATAATGATTCAAAATGCTATGCCATTTTACATTTTCTACAGTGGCAGAGCTAGTTTGGCAAACAAAATTGTGTGCTTTACAAGTTAGCGATTTTCGTTATTGATTCGTATCTTGGGGGAATAACGGATCTATGGCCGCAGCATGGTAGAGAGCAGACTCCAATCCTCGAGAGTGTTAACGTTTAGGCGGGAGAAAAGGGGGGGTTGATTCCAAACCTCATGGAAACCTCGTGTTCCTTATGTAATATCAGGGTCGTGCAGGGGGGGTGAGTTTTATATAACCTCCGTTACATTTTCTCCAAATCGATCCTCTGCGTTATTCTCTTCTATCGGTTTCTTATTTTCTTTCTTCGCTAATATACGTTTATATAAGCTCGGCCAAATACCAGGCCACCATGGCTCTGTGAAATACACGGCTGTTAGAACCGTCACAAGAATTGCAATTTTTGGCCGAGCCAATTTGAAGAATTTAAACAGCAACTCTCAATTGCACTTGAAACTGGTTTGGACTGATTTTGGTCTAAGAGGCAATAATTCACTTGTGATTTAAATATATTTATTGAAGAGCACGTGTAATGACGTAATACCACGTGATTAGCGTAAAGTCTAGTAAAAATCGTTGGTCTTAATAAACCATCCGCGAAAGTCCAAGTGTGGTTCGAAAGTGAAGCGGGGCTTATCTTTGAAACATAACCGAAGCCTACTTGAATATGCCTCTTCCAGGGAGCTTTAACGGGTTCAATTAATTGCATGGGAATGAAAGGGATGACAAGCATGCATTTTTGGAGACCACTGGAATCTGGACAATGGGACGGACTGCAATTTTTTAGTCTTAAAACCTGCTCATAAAAGTCCCTTAAATTGTCTACCATTGTCAGTAACAACAACCTGTGGAACTCCAAAACAATCAAAAATATCCTCTTTAAGGATTTTAACAACTATCTCAGATGTAAATTTCTTTACAGCCTTTAAGAAGGTGAATTTTGTGAAGTGATCTAGAATTATGAGTATTCCTTATGTCCTTTTTTAGTTCTAGGAAAAGGACCAATAAAATCGAGATATAGTCTCTGAAAAGGTCTCTCGCTTTTAGTTTGGTGTCCCATTGGAATTTTCATTTTCTGTGTGGGGTGTTTGCACGTTTGACATACCTCACATTGGCGAATGTAGTCGCGAACATTTATAACCATTCCTGGCCATGAGAAAGTTCTGCGAATTCTCTCTAAGCACTTTGCCATGCCACAATGCGAAGCGGATGGTTGATCATGAGCGGCTTTAATAACTTGTGTTCTCAATTCTATTCGGACTACTAATTTCCAGCTCTGATCGTCTTTATCCAGATCGCCTCTTGAAAAGTTACAACGATGATACAGCAAGTTGTCAACTACCTGATAATCGGGCATGTTATTTGCAACTATTTTGTCGATAAGTTCTTTATATTCCGAAGACTGGAACGCATCGGCAGAAAGATCTATCTCGGGCCATAGTTCGATGTCTATATTGGCAACATTACCTTCTCCTTCGAAAGATCGAGAGATGGCATCGGCTACAACATTTTCACTTCCCTTTCGGTGCTCTATGGTCAACTGGTATCCTTGCAGTTTCATAGCCCATCTTTCTAGTCTACCTCTCAAGTCGTTCTTTTTCATTAACCAACTTAAACTAGCATGATCGGTGATCACCTTGAAGGGGTGTCCTTCGATGTACATCCTGAATCTATCAATGTTTTAGCCATCAATGTTTTACCGCTAAACACTCTAATTCGGTTACCGAATAATTTCGTTGAGCCTTGTTAAGCTTTTTGGACATGTAACTAATTGGTCGTTCGTATCCGTTTTCGTCACATTGTTCCAATAAGCCTCCTACTCCATAGATGGATGCATCGCACTGAATAATGAAAGGTTTGTCGTAATTGGGACTAATTAATACTGGGGATGAGCATAATTTGTCTTTAATGGCTTGGAAAGAGTTTTGTGCTTCTTCCTTCCATGTTAAAGTTTTTCCTTTCAATAATTCTATGAGTGGAAAAACAATTGTCGAATACTGTGGTATGAACCTCTGATACCAACCGGTCATGCCCAAGAATCGGCGTAATTGTTTCTGCGTTGAAGGGACTGGATAGTCTGATATTGCACGGACTTTGTCGTTGTTCGGTTGAAGAGTGCCCTCTCCTACTACATATCCTAAATATTCCACTCTAGATAAGCCGAATTGGCTTTTAACTATATTGATGGTCAACCCTGCCTTGCGTAAATGGGAAGCAACTGCGGTTAAGTGAGTCAGGTGTTCATCAAAAGTAGAAGACAACACCAATAAGTCGTCTAGGTACACCATCACGTGAGACTTTAATTGATATGGTATAACCTGATCCAATAATCTGCACATCGTTTGAGGTGCATTGCACAACCCAAAAGGCATGCGCTTAAACTGATACAGCGGTCGATTTGGGACAACAAAAGCGGTTTTTGGTCGAGATTTTTCTTCTAAGGCAATTTGCCAAAACGCATCTTTTAAATCGATCTTTGACACACATCGAACTGCGGGCAGTCTACTCAATAGACCTTCTAAGTGTGGCATAGGATACGTATCCTTTGCGGTAACACTATTCAATTTTCTTGAATCCAGACAAAACCTTATCTTTCCTGGTTTTACTAATAGGACAATCGGTGAAGACCATTCCGATGGAGGTGCTTCTTCTATAATGTCTACTTCTAACATTCTGTCAATTTCACTACACAAGAGTGTCTCTTTGGCTGGCGATATAGGATAATATCGCTGCTTGATAGGACGCGTATCCTTTGTGTCGATTACGTGTTCTACCAGCTTTGTTAAACCTAATCCGTCACATTCAGATGTAGGAAATAGCTTAATGACAGTCTGTAATTTGCGGTTGTCTGTGGCTGATAAAGATAGTTTGTCGTTACTCGTTTCTATCGCTTGCACCTCGGGAAGATTGGGTTCATAGTTGAGAGAAATTCCGAATTGATCCCAAAAGTCAACTCCACATATTATGTCAAGTGAAATAGAAGGAACAATTAAAAACTCAAAATTGTTTTGAAAGTTGTTGTATAACAATGGTATTACTATTGAACCAGAAATTTCTTGACGTTTCCCGTCTGCTGTACATACTCTTCCTCTTCGTTTTATATATTGCTTTGAATCTACGATTGTTTTTGCTAATTCTCCGCCTATGATGCTTTTGTTTGCCCCACTATCTAATAAAGCATAGTGAGGTTGATCGAAAATGTGAAGCTTAACAAATGGACGATTATCTTGACCATTTCGTGTAAGGCTCGAGACTTTATACATTGTGGACTTCTTCAAACTGTTCCAAAATTCGCGCATTCGCCTGGCTGAGCGTGAATTTCGGTATTTCATTGAAAATAATTCAGATCTTCTTCATATTCTTTAAGTCTAATGTGATACGGCTTTATGATTTTAGGATTAATTTCTACGTCTAACAGTTCTGGTTGAACTGGATTTAAAAGTAGGGTTTTATTTTCGTTTGAATCTATTTGCGGACATCCCTCTGGTGTGAATTGCGGATGTCCTGTGGACCGTTTCCCGAATGCGGATTACATTTAATACATTTTGGTCGATAGGTATCTAAAGCTCCACATCCGTAGCAAAACACACGCCGAGGTTTAAGACAATCTAAATACCTGTGACCTGGATCATCACAATTCCAGCACTTCATGGACGTTGTCTTTATTGCAAACACCTTTTGGCTATCTGTCTCTAAGTCCGAAACTTCATCTTGTAGGTCCTCTATAGAGACGGCATTAATTGTACGTCTAAAATTATTTTGTGAATTCCCTTGCTTGTACTTATTGTTGCCAAAGAAGGCCTCATGTTTGTGACACTCTCTTCTCAACGCTGACAATGATGGGGTATCCACATGCAAAAGCTCATGATATAACTCTGGTCTTAGATTGTTTCTAACTTCTGCTACGATCTCTTCATCAGACAATGGTTCTCGTAAGGCATCAGTAATTGCAACCATGGCATATAAGAATTCATCGAAACTCTCGTTTCGGCCCTGTTTTCGTCTACGTAAGGTATCTTTAATGTCTCTTTCTGTACGTTGATCTTTGTACCTCTCTCTTAATCTAGTGCATAAATCGAACCATGTGGTTTCCTCATTAGATCTATGACAACGCCAATAAAAATTCAATGCTGGTCCAGCAAAAAGCAAATGTCCAAATTTGTAAAGCAATACAAAATTTCCATTTAAACTTTGAGATATTAAGCAGTTAACTCTATAAATAAAGTCTTCTACCGAGATATCGCTAAGCAGCCCTGTAAATTTGATATGCCAATTCGAAATTACATTAGCAGTTTTATCTAAGAAATCTCTAACAGGTTCTCTAACAGGCGAGTTATTATTACGTCTGTTACAATGATTGGATCGTGCTCCATTGTCTAAACTTATACGGGTGCAGGAAAATCCCATTCAAGTTGCGGTTCTTCTGGGTTTTCTCGCGGAATACCGTTTAACGACAAGCTATTAAAAGCTGTACGAACTTCTTCGGACAAGGTTGCTGCCATATTTATACGAAACGACTCCATAGAACTTGCTATCAAATGTTGGATTCTTTCTTCGCTAATACCATTAGCATCGGCATTAGCCTGAGGATTTGTTACATCCTGACGCGATGTAGCTCCTAGACTCGTTCGAGGGTTTACATTTGCATTCGGCCTTTGGTGAGATCGGGTATTAGGTCTGTTTCTAGGAATTGTTCCGGTAGTTGTGTTATTGTTTCCAACAGCTCTAGTTGTCCTAGAGGGGGGAACGTTCACTTCTGCATTTGTCGGATTCTGACTTTCAATCTGAGCTCGCTGACAAGCACTTCGACAGATCGGACAAGTTTCATTATTATCTAACCACGATAATATGCATTGGCGATGGAATCTGTGTTTACATGCAGTCTCCACATATTCTCCTTGAATATTGGTATCATTGCATATAGTGCAGCTTATTGTAGTATCTCTCTCACTGGACATTCTTGCTACCAAGTTTTCTAAACTGCGTCTGACTGCCATTATAAAAATGTTTTGTTAGTAATTTATTTATTTGTTTTTCATTGTTGTTGGGGTTTTACCCCGAGACAAGCTAACTTCACTTTTCAGCTAAGGTATCTCTCATTCCTTTCATTTGGGTCTATTGAACTATTGTGTAAACTGACAATTAAAAGAGAGTCTTGCTAAGAATGCTCAGCAAAACTAATCTCGAATTCTAATTTTAGGAATTACATTCAGTTGGTGACGAATCGATATTAATTCAGAACGAAAAATCCAAAACTGATATTGTAAAGCCTAATGATATACAAGAAATAGATATATTTAATAAACGTGAGTCTTGGTCACTCGATTGGCTATCACCAAACGGTGTCATCCAAAGATCTCTTGATTTAATTTGTGAACTTTTGGCCATAAGGATTTTTGGGAACGGGTGAAATTGTGAGGGATTGTATCTACATATCGTGCTTCACGCATGGTCACCTTGTACTATATACCTTGTAACCACGTGTTCCACGTTTGCCCACGTTGGCTCCACGGTTGGCTCCAACGTCGGCTCCACGATTGGGCGCCATTTTATCTGTAACGTCCTGGTTCTGATCGGGAGCACGCACTGTCTATTGCCGGCCTAGCTCAGGGCCAGAGGGAGGGTTCTTGTGCTTCCCCAAATCAGGGTTACCAAATAAAAGAAGTCTTCGACAGTGCTAAATAAAGGGGGTGGCCAAAGTTGTGGAGGAATAGGAAATGAGAATACCAGCTTGGAGAACTCAGGTGTAATAGATCTCCTCTTTACCCGCCCTTCCTTGTTGCACCATTATCATTGGGCAACCCATGTTGCATTAGCTTGTCTCTGGAAACCCCACTGAAACATTTAGACGCGATTCATTATATCTTCATTACTTCAATATATTCAACATGGGCTTTTCAGCGTTTTGTTCATTATTCCTAATATAATAACATTCTAATCCTAACTCAATATTATTAGTTCAAAGCAAAAACTATACCGCGATCTATCTAAGAATTTACGTTGTTTGGAATTTACAAAATTAAGAAATTTAATCTACTTTATGATTTTTAATTGAACTGACTTTACTCCATCCTTAATATTCATATACATATATCTTGTTTATATTTCACTCTAAGACATATTCTTCAAATTGTTGCGGCTATGCCGTACTTACAGCTCGTCCCTCGAGGTCAGCAGGCCTGTCGACTTCCGATGCAGCTATATATATATTCTAAATCAAAGTCTTACTACATAATAAGGTATATATATATGTAAATATTAAGGGATGTGGTACATAATTAAATTACGAAGGTAAAATTTTGGAAAACTTATAAGTAATAGAAATTAACAATAATGATTCAAAATGCTATGCCATTTTACATTTTCTACAGTGGCAGAGCTAGTTTGGCAAACAAAATTGTGTGCTTTACAAGTTAGCGATTTTCGTTATTGATTCGTATCTTGGGGGAATAACGGATCTATGGCCGCAGCATGGTAGAGAGCAGACTCCAATCCTCGAGAGTGTTAACGTTTAGGCGGGAGAAAAGGGGGGGTTGATTCCAAACCTCATGGAAACCTCGTGTTCCTTATGTAATATCAGGGACGTGCAGGGGGGGTGAGTTTTATATAACCTCCGTTACATTTTCTCCAAATCGATCCTCTGCGTTATTCTCTTCTATCGGTTTCTTATTTTCTTTCTTCGCTAATATACGTTTATATAAGCTCGGCCAAATATCAGGCCACCATGGCTCTGTGAAATACACGGCTGTTAGAACCGTCACAAGAATTGCAATTTTCTTTCTCACCTGATTTGGCCGAGCCAATTTGAAGAATTTAAACAGCAACTCTCAATTGCACTTGAAACTGGTTTGGTCTGATTTTGGTCTAAGAGGCAATAGTTCACTTCTGATTTAAATATATTTATTGGAGAGCACGTGTAATGACGTAATACCACGTGATTAGCGTAAAGTCTAGTAAAAATCGTTGGTCTTAAAAAACCATCCGCGAAAGTCCAAGTGTGGTTCGAAAGTGAAGCGGGGCTTATCTTTGAAACATAACCGAAGCCTACTTGAATATGCCTCTTCCAGGGAGCTTTAACGGGTTCAATTAATTGCATGGGAATGAAAGGGATGACAAGCATGCATTTTTGGAGACCACTGGAATCTGGACAATGGGACGGACTGCAATTTTTTAGTCTTAAAACCTGCTCATAAAAGTCACCCTCACACCCACAGGTTAGAACGAAAAATCTATTTTTCGGCTCAAAGCTGAAAAAAGGGTGAACTTTACCAAATATCCTTAGCGTAAAAGGTTTCTAATTCTTTCCCAGACAAGTCTTCTAGTAAATACAGTGATTGTCCGCACTTTCTCTTTACACGGACTTTTACTCCAACTGGTGCTAGCTTAGCATTGAAATTATCTGCCGCATTGCTAAGCTTAAAGTTTCGTTTCGTCACTATCTGTCCAATTTCAAATGTCCTGTGATGGCTTCGCAAATCATAGGTACGTTTGTTGGTCTGATAGGCTTTCTGCATATGTTTTTGAATGTCGCCTCGAATGTTGGAAAACTGGTCTATCCGATTAAAGGTTGTGGATCCCTCCTTCATTAATCCCAATTTCTCTAACAGTTGGTAATCCTTACCATGAGTAATCATGTTTTGTCCAAAAACTGCTAAATATGGGGGCATTCCAATGGACTGATGTAGATTATTACGCAAGGCGCTATTAATGCTACTCAAGTACTTATCCCATTCCCTCTGATCGGACTGAATGTAGGATCTTAACGCCGCGTTAATAGATCTATTAACTCGTTCTGCCGCGTTGGACTGAGGAGCGTATGCTGCCATGCATACATGTTGAACTCCGTAGCGATTCAAAACTGCTGAGAAATCGTTTCCCTTAAATTGTCTACCATTGTCAGTAACAACAACCTGTGGAACTCCAAAACAATCAAAGATATCCTCTTTAAGGATTTTAACAACTATCTCAGATGTAAATTTCTTTACAGCCTTTAAGAAGGTGAATTTTGTGAAGTGATCTAGAATTATGAGTATTCCTATATGTCCTTTTTTAGTTCTAGGAAAAGGACCAATAAAATCGAGATATAGTCTCTGAAAAGGTCTCTCGCTTTTAGTTTGGTGCCCCATTGGAATTTTCATTTTCTGTGTGGGGTGTTTGCACGTTTGACATACCTCACATTGGCGAATGTAGTCGCGAACATTTATAACCATTCCTGGCCATGAGAAAGTTCTGCGAATTCTCTCTAAGCACTTTGCCATGCCACAATGCGAAGCGGATGGTTGATCATGAGCGGCTTTAATAACTTGTGTCCTCAATTCTCTTGGGACTACTAATTTCCAGCTCTGATCGTCTTGATCCAGATCGCCTCTAGAAAAGTTACAACGATGATACAGCAAGTTGTCAACTACCTGATAATCGGGCATGTTATTTGCAACTATTTTGTCGATAAGTTCTTTATATTCCGAAGACTGGAACGCATCGGCAGAAAGATCTATCTCGGGCCATAGTTCGATGTCTATATTGGCAACATTACCTTCTCCTTCGAAAGATCGAGAGATGGCATCGGCTACAACATTTTCACTTCCCTTTCGGTGCTCTATGGTCAACTGGTATCCTTGAAGTTTCATAGCCCATCTTTCTAGTCTACCTCTCAAGTCGTTCTTTTTCATTAACCAACTTAAACTAGCATGATCGGTGATCACCTTGAAGGGGTGTCCTTCGATGTACATCCTGAATCTATCAATGGCCATCAATTACCGCTAAACACTCTAATTCGGTTACCGAATAATTTCGTTGAGCCTTGTTAAGCTTTTTGGACATGTAACTAATTGGTCGTTCGTATCCGTTTTCGTCACATTGTGCCAATAAGCCTCCTACTCCATAGATGGATGCATCGCACTGAATAATGAAAGGTTTGTCGTAATTGGGACTAATTAATACTGGGGATGAGCATAATTTGTCTTTAATGGCTTGGAAAGAGTTTTGTGCTTCTTCCTTCCATGTTAAAGTTTTTCCTTTCAATAATTCTGTGAGTGGAAAAACAATTGTCGAATACTGTGGTATGAACCTCTGATACCAACCGGTCATGCCCAAGAATCGGCGTAATTGTTTCTGCGTTGAAGGGACTGGATAGTCTGATATTGCACGGACTTTGTCGTTGTTCGGTTGAAGAGTGCCCTCTCCTACTACATATCCTAAATATTCCACTCTAGATAAGCCGAATTGGCTTTTAACTATATTGATGGTCAACCCTGCCTTGCGTAAATGGGAAGCAACTGCGGTTAAGTGAGTCAGGTGTTCATCAAACGTAGAAGACAACACCAATAAGTCGTCTAGGTACACCATCACGTGAGACTTTAATTGATATGGTATAACCTGGTCCAATAATCTGCACATCGTTTGAGGTGCATTGCACAACCCAAAAGGCATGCGCTTAAACTGATACAGCGGTCGATTTGGGACAACAAAAGCGGTTTTTGGTCGAGATTTTTCTTCTAAGGCAATTTGCCAAAACGCATCTTTTAAATCGATCTTTGACACACATCGAACTGCGGGCAGTCTACTCAATAGACCTTCTAAGTGTGGCATAGGATACGTATCCTTTGCGGTAACACTATTCAATTTTCTTGAATCCAGACAAAACCTTATCTTTCCTGGTTTTACTAATAGGACAATCGGTGAAGACCATTCCGATGGAGGTGCTTCTTCTATAATGTCTACTTCTAACATTCTGTCAATTTCACTACACAAGAGTTTCTCTTTGGCTGGCGATATAGGATAATATCGCTGCTTGATAGGACGCGTATCCTTTGTGTCGATTACGTGTTCTACCAGCTTTGTTAAACCTAATCCGTCACATTCAGATGTAGGAAATAGCTTAATGACAGTCTGTAATTTGCGGTTGTCTGTGGCTGATAAAGATAGTTTGTCGTTACTCGTTTCTATCGCTTGCACCTCGGGAAGATTGGGTTCATAGTTGAGAGAAATTCCGAATTGATCCCAAAAGTCAACTCCACATATTATGTCAAGTGAAATAGAAGGAACAATTAAAAACTCAAAATTGTTTTGAAAGTTGTTGTATAACAATGGTATTACTATTGAACCAGAAATTTCTTGACGTTTCCCGTCTGCTGTACATACTCTTCCTCTTCGTTTTATATATTGCTTTGAATCTACGATTGTTTTTGCTAATTCTCCGCCTATGATGCTTTTGTTTGCCCCACTATCTAATAAAGCATAGTGAGGTTGATCGAAAATGTGAAGCTTAACAAATGGACGATTATCTTGACCATTTCGTGTAAGGCTCGAGACTTTATACATTGTGGACTTCTTCAAACTGTTCCAAAATTCGCGCATTCGCCTGGCTGAGCGTGAATTTCGGTATTTCATTGAAAATAATTCAGATCTTCTTAACTCATATTCTTTAAGTCTAATGTGATACGGCTTTATGATTTTAGGATTAATTTCTACGTCTAACAGTTCTGGTTGAACTGGATTTAAAAGTAGGGTTTTATTTTCGTTTGAATCTATTTGCGGACATCCCTCTGGTGTGAATTGCGGATGTCCTGTGGACCGTTTCCCGAATGCGGATTACATTTAATACATTTTGGTCGATAGGTATCTAAAGCTCCACATCCGTAGCAAAACACACGCCGAGGTTTAAGACAATCTAAATACCTGTGACCTGGATCATCACAATTCCAGCACTTCATGGACGTTGTCTTTATTGCAAACACCTTTTGGCTATCTGTCTCTAAGTCCGAAACTTCATCTTGTAGGTCCTCTATAGAGACGGCATTAATTGTACGTCTAAAATTATTTTGTGAATTCCCTTGCTTGTACTTATTGTTGCCAAAGAAGGCCTCATGTTTGTGACACTCTCTTCTCAACGCTGACAATGATGGGGTATCCACATGCAAAAGCTCATGATATAACTCTGGTCTTAGATTGTTTCTAACTTCTGCTACGATCTCTTCATCAGACAATGGTTCTCGTAAGGCATCAGTAATTGCAACCATGGCATATAAGAATTCATCGAAACTCTCGTTTCGGCCCTGTTTTCGTCTACGTAAGGTATCTTTAATGTCTCTTTCTGTACGTTGATCTTTGTACCTCTCTCTTAATCTAGTGCATAAATCGAACCATGTGGTTTCCTCATTAGATCTATGACAACGCCAATAAAAATTCAATGCTGGTCCAGCAAAAAGCAAATGTCCAAATTTGTAAAGCAATACAAAATTTCCATTTAAACTTTGAGATGTTAAGCAGTTAACTCTATAAATAAAGTCTTCTACCGAGATATCGCTAAGCAGCCCTGTAAATTTGATATGCCAATTTGAAATTACATTAGCAGTTTTATCTAAGAAATCTCTAACAGGTTCTCTAACAGGCGAGTTATTATTACGTCTGTTACAATGATTGGATCGTGCTCCATTGTCTAAACTTATACGAGGATGGTTTAAGGGTGCAGGAAAATCCCATTCAAGTTGCGGTTCTTCTGGGTTTTCTCGCGGAATACCGTTTAACGACAAGCTATTAAAAGCTGTACGAACTTCTTCGGACAAGGTTGCTGCCATATTTATACGAAACGACTCCATAGAACTTGCTATCAAATGTTGGATTCTTTCTTCGCTAATACCATTAGCATCGGCATTAGCCTGAGGATTTGTTACATCCTGACGCGATGTAGCTCCTAGACTCGTTCGAGAGTTTACATTTGCATTCGGCCTTTGGTGAGATCGGGTATTAGGTCTGTTTCTAGGAATTGTTCCGGTAGTTGTGTTATTGTTTCCAACAGCTCTAGTTGTCCTAGAGGGGGGAACGTTCACTTCTGCATTTGTCGGATTCTGACTTTCAATCTGAGCTCGCTGACAAGCACTTCGACAGATCGAACAAGTTTCATTATTATCTAACCACGATAATATGCATTGGCGATGGAATCTGTGTTTACATGCAGTCTCCACATATTCTCCTTGAATATTGGTATCATTGCATATAGTGCAGCTTATTGTAGTATCTCTCTCACTGGACATTCTTGCTACCAAGTTTTCTAAACTGCGTCTGACTGCCATTATAAAAATGTTTTGTTAGTAATTTATTTATTTGTTTTTCATTGTTGTTGGGGTTTTACCCCGAGACAAGCTAACTTCACTTTTCAGCTAAGGTATCTCTCATTCCTTTCATTTGGGTCTATTGAACTATTGTGTAAACTGACAATTAAAAGAGAGTCTTGCTAAGAATGCTCAGCAAAACTAATCTCGAATTCTAATTGTTTTCAGAAAATAATTTTAGGAATTACATTCAGTTGGTGACGAATCGATATTAATTCAGAACGAAAAATCCAAAACTGATATTGTAAAGCCTAATGATATACAAGAAATAGATATATTTAATAAACGTGAGTCTTGGTCACTCGATTGGCTATCACCAAACGGTGTCATCCAAAGATCTCTTGATTTAATTTGTGAACTTTTGGCCATAAGGATTTTTTTTTTTTTGGGAACGGGTGAAATTGTGAGGGATTGTATCTACATATCGTGCTTCACGCATGGTCACCTTGTACTATATACCTTGTAACCACGTGTTCCACGTTTGCCCACGTTGGCTCCACGGTTGGCTCCAACGTCGGCTCCACGATTGGGCGCCATTTTATCTGTAACGTCCTGGTTCTGATCGGGAGCACGCACTGTCTATTGCCGGCCTAGCTCAGGGCCAGAGGGAGGGTTCTTGTGCTTCCCCAAATCAGGGTTACCAAATAAAAGAAGTCTTCGACAGTGCTAAATAAAGGGGGTGGCCAAAGTTGTGGGGGAATAGGAAATGAGAATACCAGCTTGGAGAACTCAGGTGTAATAGATCTCCTCTTTACCCGCCCTTCCTTGTTGCACCATTATCATTGGGCAACCCATGTTGCATTAGCTTGTCTCTGGAAACCCCACTGAAATATTTAGACGCGATTCATTATATCTTCATTACTTCAATATATTCAACATGGGCTTTTCAGCGTTTTGTTCATTATTCCTAATATAATAACATTCTAATCCTAACTCAATATTATTAGTTCAAAGCAAAAACTATACCGCGATCTATCTAAGAATTTACGTTGTTTGGAATTTACAAAATTAAGAAATTTAATCTACTTTATGATTTTTAATTGAACTGACTTTACTCCATCCTTAATATTCATATACATATATCTTGTTTATATTTCACTCTAAGACATATTCTTCAAATTGTTGCGGCTATGCCGTACTTACAGCTCGTCCCTCGAGGTCAGCAGGCCTGTCGACTTCCGATGCAGCTATATATATATTCTAAATCAAAGTCTTACTACATAATAAGGTATATATATATGTAAATATTAAGGGATGTGGTACATAATTAAATTACGAAGGTAAAATTTTGGAAAACTTATAAGTAATAGAAATTAACAATAATGATTCAAAATGCTATGCCATTTTACATTTTCTACAGTGGCAGAGCTAGTTTGGCAAACAAAATTGTGTGCTTTACAAGTTAGCGATTTTCGTTATTGATTCGTATCTTGGGGGAATAACGGATCTATGGCCGCAGCATGGTAGAGAGCAGACTCCAATCCTCGAGAGTGTTAACGTTTAGGCGGGAGAAAAGGGGGGGTTGATTCCAAACCTCATGGAAACCTCGTGTTCCTTATGTAATATCAGGGACGTGCAGGGGGGGTGAGTTTTATATAACCTCCGTTACATTTTCTCCAAATCGATCCTCTGCAGCATTATTCTCTTCTATCGGTTTCTTATTTTCTTTCTTCGCTAATATACGTTTATATAAGCTCGGCCAAATACCAGGCCACCATGGCTCTGTGAAATACACGGCTGTTAGAACCGTCACAAGAATTGCAATTTTCTTTCTCACCTGATTTGGCCGAGCCAATTTGAAGAATTTAAACAGCAACTCTCAATTGCACTTGAAACTGGTTTGGACTGATTTTGGTCTAAGAGGCAATAATTCACTTGTTATTTAAATATATTTATTGGAGAGCACGTGTAATGACGTAATACCACGTGATTAGCGTAAAGTCTAGTAAAAATCGTTGGTCTTAATAAACCATCCGCGAAAGTCCAAGTGTGGTTCGAAAGTGAAGCGGGGCTTATCTTTGAAACATAACCGAAGCCTACTTGAATATGCCTCTTCCAGGGAGCTTTAACGGGTTCAATTAATTGCATGGGAATGAAAGGGATGACAAGCATGCATTTTTGGAGACCACTGGAATCTGGACAATGGGACGGACTGCAATTTTTTAGTCTTAAAACCTGCTCATAAAAGTCACCCTCACACCCACAGGTTAGAACGAAAAATCTATTTTTCGGCTCAAAGCTGAAAAAAGGGTGAACTTTACCAAATATCCTTAGCGTAAAAGGTTTCTAATTCTTTCCCAGACAAGTCTTCTAGTAAATACAGTGATTGTCCGCACTTTCTCTTTACACGGACTTTTACTCCAACTGGTGCTAGCTTAGCATTGAAATTATCTGCCGCATTGCTAAGCTTAAAGTTTCGTTTCGTCACTATCTGTCCAATTTCAAATGTCCTGTGATGGCTTCGCAAATCATAGGTACGTTTGTTGGTCTGATAGGCTTTCTGCATATGTTTTTGAATGTCGCCTCGAATGTTGGAAAACTGGTCTATCCGATTAAAGGTTGTGGATCCCTCCTTCATTAATCCCAATTTCTCTAACAGTTGGTAATCCTTACCATGAGTAATCATGTTTTGTCCAAAAACTGCTAAATATGGGGGCATTCCAATGGACTGATGTAGATTATTACGCAAGGCGCTATTAATGCTACTCAAGTACTTATCCCATTCCCTCTGATCGGACTGAATGTAGGATCTTAACGCCGCGTTAATAGATCTATTAACTCGTTCTGCCGCGTTGGACTGAGGAGCTTATGGTGCCATGCATACATGTTGAACTCCGTAGCGATTCAAAACTGCTGAGAAATCGTTTCCCTTAAATTGTCTACCATTGTCAGTAACAACAACCTGTGGAACTCCAAAACAATCAAAGATATCCTCTTTAAGGATTTTAACAACTATCTCAGATGTAAATTTCTTTACAGCCTTTAAGAAGGTGAATTTTGTGAAGTGATCTAGAATTATGAGTATTCCTATATGTCCTTTTTTAGTTCTAGGAAAAGGACCAATAAAATCGAGATATAGTCTCTGAAAAGGTCTCTCGCTTTTAGTTTGGTGCCCCATTGGAATTTTCATTTTCTGTGTGGGGTGTTTGCACGTTTGACATACCTCACATTGGCGAATGTAGTCGCGAACATTTATAACCATTCCTGGCCATGAGAAAGTTCTGCGAATTCTCTCTAAGCACTTTGCCATGCCACAATGCGAAGCGGATGGTTGATCATGAGCGTCTTTAATAACTTGTGTTCTCAATTCTATTGGGACTACTAATTTCCAGCTCTGATCGTCTTTATCCAGATCGCCTCTTGAAAAGTTACAACGATGATACAGCAAGTTGTCAACTACCTGATAATCGGGCATGTTATTTGCAACTATTTTGTCGATAAGTTCTTTATATTCCGAAGACTGGAACGCATCGGCAGAAAGATCTATCTCGGGCCATAGTTCGATGTCTATATTGGCAACATTACCTTCTCCTTCGAAAGATCGAGAGATGGCATCGGCTACAACATTTTCACTTCCCTTTCGGTGCTCTATGGTCAACTGGTATCCTTGCAGTTTCATAGCCCATCTTTCTAGTCTACCTCTCAAGTCGTTCTTTTTCATTAACCAACTTAAACTAGCATGATCGGTGATCACCTTGAAGGGGTGTCCTTCGATGTACATCCTGAATCTATCAATGGCCATAATTACCGCTAAACACTCTAATTTGGTTACCGAATAATTTCGTTGAGCCTTGTTAAGCTTTTTGGACATGTAACTAATTGGTCGTTCGTATCCGTTTTCGTCACATTGTGCCAATAAGCCTCCTACTCCATAGATGGATGCATCGCACTGAATAATGAAAGGTTTGTCGTAATTGGGACTAATTAATACTGGGGATGAGCATAATTTGTCTTTAATGGCTTGGAAAGAGTTTTGTGCTTCTTCATTCCATGATAAAGTGTTTCCTTTCAATAATTCTGTGAGTGGAAAAACAATTGTCGAATACTGTGGTATGAACCTCTGATACCAACCGGTCATGCCCAAGAATCGGCGTAATTGTTTCTGCGTTGAAGGGACTGGATAGTCTGATATTGCACGGACTTTGTCGTTGTTCGGTTGAAGAGTGCCCTCTCCTACTACATATCCTAAATATTCCACTCTAGATAAGCCGAATTGGCTTTTAACTATATTGATGGTCAACCCTGCCTTGCGTAAATGGGAAGCAACTGCGGTTAAATGAGTCAGGTGTTCATCAAAAGTAGAAGACAACACCAATAAGTCGTCTAGGTACACCATGACGTGGGACTTTAATTGATATGGTATAACCTGATCCATTAATCTGCACATCGTTTGAGGTGCATTGCACAACCCAAAAGGCATGCGCTTAAACTGATATAGCGGTCGATTTGGGACAACAAAAGCAGTTTTTGGTCGAGATTTTTCTTCTAAGGCAATTTGCCAAAACGCATCTTTTAAATCGATCTTTGACACACATCGAACTGCGGGCAGTCTACTCAATAGACCTTCTAAGTGTGGCATAGGATACGTATCCTTTGCGGTAACACTATTCAATTTTCTTGAATCCAGACAAAACCTTATATTTCCTGGTTTTACTAATAGGACAATCGGTGAAGACCATTCCGATGGAGGTGCTTCTTCTATAATGTCTAATTCTAACATTCTGTCAATTTCACTACACAAGAGTTTCTCTTTGGCTGGCGATATAGGATAATATCGCTGCTTGATAGGACGCGTATCCTTTGTGTCGATAACGTGTTCTACCAGCTTTGTTAAACCTAATCCGTCACATTCAGATGTAGGAAATAGCTTAATGACAGTCTGTAACTTGCGGTTGTCTGTGGCTGATAAAGATAGTTTGTCGTTACTCGTTTCTATCGCTTGCACCTCGGGAAGTTTGGGTTCATAGTTGATAGAAATTCCGAATTGATCCCAAAAGTCAACTCCACATATTAGGTCTAGTGAAATAGAAGGAACAATTAAAAACTCAAAATTGTTTTGAAAGTTGTTGTATAACAATGGTATTACTATTGAACCAGAAATTTCTTGACGTTTCCCGTCTGCTGTACATACTCTTCCTCTTCGTTTTATATATTGCTTTGAATCTACGATTGTTTTTGCTAATTCTCCGCCTATGATGCTTTTGTTTGCCCCACTATCTAATAAAGCATAGTAAGGTTGATCGAAAATGTGAAGCTTAACAAATGGACGATTATCTTGACCATTTCGTGTAAGGCTCGAGACTTTATACATTGTGGACTTCTTCAAACTGTTCCAAAATTCGCGCATTCGCCTGGCTGAGCGTGAATTTCGGTATTTCATTGAAAACAATTCAGATCTTCTTAACTCATGTTCTTTAAGTCTAATGTGATACGGCTTTATAATTTTAGGATTAATTTCTACGTCTAACAGTTCTGGTTGAACTGGATTTAAAAGTAGGGTTTTATTTTCGTTTGAATCTGTTAGCGGACATCCCTCTGGTGTGAATTGCGGATGTCCTGTGGACCGTTTCCCGAATGCGGATTACATTTAATACATTTTGGTCGATAGGTATCTAAAGCTCCACATCCGTAGCAAAACACACGTCGAGGTTTAAGACAATCTAAATACCTGTGACCTGGATCATCACAATTCCAGCACTTCATGGACGTTGTCTTTATTGCAAACACCTTTTGGCTGTCTGTCTCTAAGTCCGAAACTTCTTCTTGTTGGTCCTCTAAAGAGACGGCATTAATTGTACGTCTAAAATTATTTTGTGAATTCCCTTGCTTGTACTTATTGTTGCCAAAGAAGGCCTCATGTTTGTGACACTCTCTTCTCAACGCTGACAATGATGGGGTATCCACATGCAAAAGCTCATGATATAACTCTGGTCTTAGATTGTTTCTAACTTCTGCTACGATCTCTTCATCAGACAATGGTTCTCGTAAGGCATCAGTAATTGCAACCATGGCATCTAAGAATTCATCGAAACTCTCGTTTCGGCCATGTTTCCGTCTACGTAAGGTATCTTTAATGTCTCTTTCTGTACGTTGATCTTTGTACCTCTCTCTTAATCTAGTGCATAAATCGAACCATGTGGTTTCCTCATTAGATCTATGACAACGCCAATAAAAATTCAATGCTGGTCCAGCAAAAAGTAAATGTCCAAATTTGTAAAGCAATACAAAATTTCCATTTAAACTTTGGGATGTTAAGCAGTTAACTCTATAAATAAAGTCTTTTACCGAGATATCGCTAAGCAGCCCTGTAAATTTGATATGCCAATTCGAAATTACATTAACAGTTTTGTCTGAGAAATCTCTAACAGGTTCTCTAACAGGCGAGTTATTATTACGTCTGTTACAATGATTGGATCGTGCTCCACTGTCTTAACTTATACGAGGATGGTTTAAGGGTGCAGGAAAATCCCATTCAAGTTGCGGTTCTTCTGGGTTTTCTCGCGGAATACCGTTTAACGACAAGCTATTAAAAGCTGTACGAACTTCTTCGGACAAGGTTGCTGCCATATTTATACGAAACGACTCCATAGAACTTGCTATCAATTGTTGGATTCTTTCTTCGCTAATACCATTAGCATCGGCATTAGCCTGAGGATTTGTTACATCCTGACGCTATTTAGCTCCTAGACTCGTTCGAGGGTTTACATTTGCATTCGGCCTTTGGTGAGATCGGGTATTAGGTCTGTTTCTAGGAATTGTTCCGGTAGTTGTGTTATTGTTTCCAACAGCTCTAGTTGTCCTAGAGGGGGGAACGTTCACTTCTGCATTTGTCGGATTCTGACTTTCAATCTGAGCTCGCTGACAAGCACTTCGACAGATCGGACAAGTTTCATTATTATCTAACCACGATAATATGCATTGGCGATGGAATCTGTGTTTACATGCAGTCTCCACATATTCTCCCTGAATATTGGTATCATTGCATATAGTGCAGCTTAATGTAGTATCTCTCTCACTGGACATTCTTGCTACCAAGTTTTCTAAACTGCGTCTGGCTGCCATTATAAAAATGTTTTGTTAGTAATTTATTTATTTGTTTTTCATTGTTGTTGGGGTTTTACTCCGAGACAAGCTAACTTCACTTTTCAGCTAAGGTACCTCTCATTCCTTTCATTTGGGTCTATTGAACTATTGTGGAAACTGTCAATTAAAAGAGAGTCTTGCCAAGAATGCTCAGCAAAACTAATCTCGAATTCTAATTGTTTTCCGAAAATAATTTTAGGAATTACATTCAGTTGGTGTCGAATCGATATAAATTCAGAACGAAAAATCCAAAACTGATATTGTAAAGCCTAATGATATACAACAAATAGATATATTTAATAAACGTGAGTCTTGGTCACTCGATTGGCTATCACCAAACGGTGTCATCCAAAGATCTCTTGATTTAATTTGTGAACTTTTGGCCATAAGGATTTTTGGGAACGGGTGAAATTGTGAGGGATTGTATCTACATATCGTGCTTCACGCATGGTCACCTTGTACTATATACCTTGTAACCACGTGTTCCACGTTTGCCCACGTTGGCTCCACGGTTGGCTCCAACGTCGGCTCCACGATTGGGCGCCATTTTATCTGTAACGTCCTGGTTCTGATCGGGAGCACGCACTGTCTATTGCCGGCCTAGCTCAGGGCCAGAGGGAGGGTTCTTGTGCTTCCCCAAATCAGGGTTACCAAATAAAAGAAGTCTTCGACAGTGCTAAATAAAGGGGGTGGCCAAAGTTGTGGGGGAATAGGAAATGAGAATACCAACTCGTGGATCTTAAAGACTATAAGAGACACTACTCTAAATTTTGGCACGATGACTCCTGCAAATAACACGCAGGCCCCGTTTGTTTCAAATTTGTGCCACGCCCCCTACCGCCCCCAAAAGTGTCATATTTCGGTACCGCCAGTTCAAAAAAGTATTTTGAAAAAAATTTAGTGCCAAACTGTTTCACTCTCTAATCTATGACCACAGAACAAAATTCAATCAACTCTGACTATTTTTAGAGGAGTTATAGAGCTTTTATTCTTTAGAGCAGTTGTAGACATTTCATTTCGCATTCCTGCTGGATTGTTTTTTATTCCAACACTTATAAAATTATGAAACCTACAATTTTGTTGGGAAATCTATACTTTGATAGGTAAAATAAAGTTTGGGTAAAAAAGATGCGTACTCCTTTCTTTTTTGTTATTGTCGTCTCTATTTATCTGTTCGAGTGAACTCTTGGATCTTGAAGACTATAGGAGACCCTACTCTAAATTTTGGCACGATGACTCCTGCAAATAATACGCAGGCTTCGTTTGTTTCAAATTTGTGCCACGCCCCCTACCGCCCCCAAAAGTGTCATATTTCGGTACGGCCAGTTCCAAAAAGTATTTTGAAAAAGTTTTAATACCAAACTGTTTCCCTCTCTAATTTATGACCACAGAACAAAATTCAGTCAACTCGGACCATTTTTAGAGGAGTTATAGACTTTTCATTCTTTAGAGGAGTTATAGACTTTTCATTTTGCATTCCTGCTGGATTGTTATTTATTCCAACACTTATAAAATTATGAAACCTAAAATTTTTTTGGGAAATTTGTTGGGAAATCTATACTTTGATAGGTAAATAAAGTTTGGGTAAAAAAGATGCGTACTCCTTTCTTTTTTGTTATTGTCGTCTTTAGTAATCTGTTCGAGTGAACTCTTGGATCTTAAAGACTATAAGAGACACTACTCTAAATTTTGGCACGATGACTCCTGCAAATAAAACGCAGGCCCCGTTTGTTTCACATTTTGTGCCACGCCCCCTACCGACCGCAAAAGTGTCATATTTCGGTAACGTCAGTTCAAAAAAGTATTTTGAGAAACTTTTAATGCCAAACTGTTTCACTCTCTAATTTATGACCACAGAACAAAATTCAGTCAACTCGGACCATTTTTAGAGGAGTTATAGAGCTTTCATTCTTTAGAGGAGTTATAGAATTTTCATTTCGCATTTCTGCTGGATTGTTTTTTATTCCAACACTTATAAAATTATAAAACCTACAATTTTGTTGGGAAATTTATACTTTGATAGGTAAAATAAAGTTTGGGTAAAAAGATGCGTACTCCTTTCTTTTTTGTTATTGTCGCCTCTAGTTATCTGTTCGAGTGAACTCTTGGATCTTAAAGACTATAAGAGACACTACTCTTAATTTTGGCACGATGACTCCTGCAAATAACACGCAGGCCCCGTTTGTTTCAAATTTGTGCCACGCCCCCTACCGCCCCCAAAAGTGTCATATTTCGGTACCGCCAGTTCAAAAAAGTATTTTCAAAAAGTTTATTGCGAAACTGTTTCACTCTCTAATTTATGACCACAGAACAAAATTCAGTCAACTCGGACCATTTTTAGAGGAGTTATAGAGCTTTCATTCTTTAGAGGAGTTATAGAATTTTCATTTCGCATTTCTGCTGGATTGTTTTTTATTCCAACACTTATAAAATTATAAAACCTACAATTTTGTTGGGAAATTTATACTTTGATAGGTAAAATAAAGTTTGGGTAAAAAAGATGCGTACTCCTTTCATTTTTGTTATTGTCGTCTCTAGTTATCTGTTCGAGTGAACTCTTGGATCTTAAAGACTATAAGAGACACTACTCTTAATTTTGGCACGATGACTCCTGCAAATAGCACGCAGGCCCCGTTTGTTTCAAATTTGTGCCACGCCCCCTACCGCCCCCAAAAGTGTCATATTTCGGTACCGCCAGTTCAAAAAAGTATTTTGAGAAAGTTTTAATGCCAAACTGTTTCACTCTCTAATTTATGACCACAGAACAAAATTCAGTCAACTCGGACCATTTTTAGAGGAGTTGTAGACTTTAGAGGAGTTATAGACTTTTCATTTTGCATTCCTGCTTGACTGTTATTTATTCCAACACTTATAAACTTATGAAACCTAAAATTTTTTTGGGAAATTTGTTGCGAAATCTATACTTTGATAGGTAAATTAAAGTGTGGGTAAAAAAGATGCGTACTCCTTTCTTTTTTGTTTTTGTCGTCTCTAGTTATCTGTCTGAGTGAACTCGTGGTTCTTTACTATACTATATAATCTATACTTTGATAAATAAAATAAAGTTTTGGTGAAAAAGATGCGTTCTCCTTTCTTTTTTGTTATGTACGTCTATAGTTATCTGTCCGAGTGAACTCGTTAATCTTAAAGACTATAAGAGACACTGCTCTAAATTTTGCCACGATGACTCCTGCAAATAAAACGCCCCCTACCGCCCCCAAAAGTGTCATATTTCGGTACCGCCAGTTCAAAAAAGTATTTTGAGAAAGTTTTAATGCCAAACTGTTTCACTCTCTAATTTATGACCACAGAACAAAATTCAGTCAACTCGGACCATTTTTAGAGGAGTTATAGACTTTTCATTCTTTAGAGGAGTTATAGACTTTTCATTCTTTACAGGAGTTATAGACTTTTCATTTTGCATTCCTGCTGGATTGTTATTCATTCCAACACTTATAAAATTATGAAACCTAAAATTTTGTTGGGAATCTATATTTTGATAGGTAAAATAAAGTTTGGGTAAAAAAGATGCGTACTCCTTTCTTTTTTGTTATTGTCGTCTCTAGTTATCTGTTCGAGTGAACTCGTGGATCTTAAAGACTATAAGAGACACTACTCTAAATGTTGGCACGATGACTCCTGCAAATAATACGCAGGCTCCGTTTGTTTCAAATTTGTGCCACGCCCCCTACCGCCCCCAAAAGTGTCATATTTCGGTACCGCCAGTTCAAAAAAGTATTTTGAAAAAAATGTAGTGCCAAACTGTTTCACTCTCTAATCTATGACCACAGAACAAAATTCAATCAACTCTGACCATTTTTAGAGGAGTTATAGAGCTTTTATTCTTTAGAGCAGTTATAGACATTTCATTTCGCATTCCTGCTGGATTGTTTTTTATTCCAACACTTATAAAATTATGAAACCTACAATTTTGTTGGGAAATCTATACTTTGATAGGTAAAATAAAGTTTGGCTAAAATAGATGCGTACTCCTTTCTTTTTTGTTATTGTCGTCTCTAGTTATCTGTTCGAGTGAACTCGTGGATCTTAAAGACTATAAGAGACACTACTCTAAATTTTGGCACGATGACTCCTGCAAATAATACGCAGGCTTCGTTTGTTTCAAATTTGTGCCACGCCCCCTACCGCCCCCAAAAGTGTCATATTTCGGTACCGCCAGTTCAAAAAAGTATTTTGAAAAAAATTTAGTGCCAAACTGTTTCACTCTCTAATCTATGACCACAGAACAAAATTCAATCAACTCTGACCATTTTTAGAGGAGTTATAGAGCTTTTATTCTTTAGAGCAGTTGTAGACATTTCATTTCGCATTCCTGCTGGATTGTTTTTTATTCCAACACTTATAAAATTATGAAACCTACAATTTTGTTGGGAAATCTATACTTTGATAGGTAAAATAAAGTTTGGGTAAAAAAGATGCGTACTCCTTTCTTTTTTGTTATTGTCGTCTCTATTTATCTGTTCGAGTGAACTCTTGGATCTTGAAGACTATAGGAGACCCTACTCTAAATTTTGGCACGATGACTCCTGCAAATAATACGCAGGCTTCGTTTGTTTCAAATTTGTGCCACGCCCCCTACCGCCCCCAAAAGTGTCATATTTCGGTACCGCCAGTTCAAAAAAGTATTTTGAAAAAGTTTTAATGCCAAACTGTTTCACTCTCTAATTTATGACCACAGAACAAAATTCAGTCAACTCAGACCATTTTTAGATGAGTTATAGACTTTTCATTCTTTAGAGGAGTTATAGACTTTTCATTCTTTAGAGCAGTTATAGACTTTTCATTCTTTAGAGGAGCTATAGACTTTTCATTTTGCATTCCTGCTGGATTGTTATTTATTTCAAAACTTATAAAATTATGAAACCTAAAATTTTTTGGGGAAATTTGTTGCGAAATCTATACTTTGATAGGTAAAATAAAGTTTGGGTAAAAAAGATGCGTACTCCTTTCTTTTTTGTTTTTGTCGTCTCTAGTTATCTGTCTGAGTGAACTAGTGGTTCTTTACTATACTATATAATCTATACTTTGATAAATAAAATAAAGTTTTGGTGAAAAAGATGCGTACTCCTTTCTTTTTTGTTATGCTCGTCTATAGTTATCTGTCCGAGTGAAATCGTGGATCTTAAAGACTATAAGAGACACTGCTCTAAATTTTGGCACGATGACACCTGGAAATAAACGCCCCCTACCGCCCCCAAAAGTGTCATATTTCGGTAACGCCAGTTCAAAAAAGTATTTTGAGAAACTTTTAATGCCAAACTGTTTCACTCTCTAATTTATGACCACAGAACAAAATTCAGTCAACTCGGACCATTTTTAGAGGAGTTATAGACTTTGCATTCTTTAGAGGAGTTATAGACTTTTCATTCTTTAGAGGAGTTATAGACTTTTCATTTCGTATGTCTGCTAGATTGTTTTTTATTCCAACACTTATAAAATTATGAAACCTACAATTTTGTTGGGAAATCTATACTTTGATAGGTAAAATAAAGTTTGGGTAAAAAAGATGCGTACTCCTTTCTTTTTTGTTATTGTCGTCTCTAGTTATCTGTTCGAGTGAACTCTTGGATCTTAAAGACTATAAGAGACACTACTCTAAATTTTGGCACGATGACTCCAGCAAATAATACGCAGGCTTCGTTTGTTTCAAATTTGTGCCACGCCCCCTACCGCCCCCAAAAGTGTCATATTTCGGTACCGCCAGTTCAAAAAAGTATTTTGAAAAAGTTTTAGTGCCAAACTGTTTCAGTCTCTAATTTATGACCACAGAACAAAATTCAGTCAACTCGGACCATTTTTAGAGGAGTTATAGAGCTTTCATTCTTTAGAGGAGCTATAGACTTTTCATTTCGCAATTCTGCTGGATTGTTTTTTATTCAAACACTTATAAAATTATGAAACCTACAATTTTGTTGGGAAATCTATACTTTGATAGGTAAAATAAAGTTTGGGTAAAAAAGATGCGTACTCCTTTCTTTTTTGTTTTTGTCGTCTCTAGTTATCTGTCTGAGTGAACTCGTGGTTCTTTACTATACTATATAATCTATACTTTGATAAATAAAATAAAGTTTTGGTGAAAAAGATGCGTACTCCTTTCTTTTTTGTTATGCTCGTCTATAGTTATCTGTCCGAGTGAACTCGTGGATCTTAAAGACTATAAGAGACACTGCTCTAAATTTTGGCACGATGACGCCTGGAAATAAACGCCCCTACCGCCCCCAAAAGTGTCATATTTCGGTAACGTCAGTTCAAAAAAGTATTTTGAGAAACTTTTAATGCCAAACTGTTTCACTCTCTAATTTATGACCACAGAACAAAATTCAGTCAAATCGGACCATTTTTAGAGGAGTTATAGACTTTGCATTCTTTAGAGGAGTTATAGACTTTTCATTCTTTAGAGGAGTTATAGACTTTTCATTTCGCATTTCTGCTAGATTGTTTTTTATTCCAACACTTATAAAATTATGAAACCTACAATTTTGTTGGGAAATCTATACTTTGATAGGTAAAATAAAGTTTGGGTAAAAAAGATGCGTACTCCTTTCTTTTTTGTTATTGTCGTCTCTAGTTATCTGTTCGAGTGAACTCTTGGATCGTAAAGACTATAAGAGACACTACTCTAAATTTTGGCACGATGACTCCTGCAAATAATACGCAGGCTTCGTTTGTTTCAAATTTGTGCCACGCCCCCTACCGCCCCCAAAAGTGTCATATTTCGGTACCGCCAGTTCAAAAAAGTATTTTGAAAAAGTTTTAGTGCCAAACTGTTTCAGTCTCTAATTTATGACCACAGAACAAAATTCAGTCAACTCGGACCATTTTTAGATGAGTTATAGAGCTTTCATTCTTTAGAGGAGCTATAGACTTTTCATTTCGCAATTCTGCTGGATTGTTTTTTATTCCAACACTTATAAAATTATGAAACCTACAATTTTGTTGGGAAATCTATACTTTGATAGGTAAAATAAAGTTTGGGTAAAAAAGATGCGTACTCCTTTCTTTTTTGTTATTGTCGTCTCTAGTTATCTGTTCGAGTGAACTCTTGGATCTTAAAGACTATAAGAGACACTACTCTAAATTTTGGCACGATGAATCCTGCAAATAATACGCAGGCTTCGTTTGTTTCAAATTTGTGCCACGCCCCCTACCCCCCCCAAAAGTGTCATATTTCGGTACCGCCAGTTCAAAAAAGTATTTTGAAAAAAATTTAGTGCCAAACTGTTTCACTCTCTAATCTATGAGCACAGAACAAAATTCAATCAACTCTGACCATTTTTAGAGGATTTATAGAGCTTTTATTCTTTAGAGGAGTTATAGACTTTTCATTTCGCATTCCTGCTGGATTGTTTTTTATTCCAACACTTATAAAATTATGAAACCTAAAATTTTGTTGGCAAATCTATACTTTGATAGGTAAAATAATGTTTGGGTAAAAAAGATGCGTACTCCTTTCTTTTTTGATATTGTCGTCTCTAGTTATCTGCCCGAGTGTCCGATCTTAAAGATTATAAGAAACACTACTCAACATTTTGGCACGATGACTACTGCAAATAAAACGCAGGCCCCGTTTGTTTTAAATTTGTGCACCGCCCCCTACCGCCCCCAAAAGTGTCATATTTCGGTACCGCCAGTTCAAAAAAGTATTTTGAAAAAGTTTTAGTGCCAAACTGTTTCACTCTCTAATCTATGACCACAGAACAAAATTCAGTCAACTCTGACCATTTTTAGAGGAGTTATAGAGCTTTTATTCTTTAGAGGAGTTATAGACTTTTCATTTCGCGTTCCTGCTGGATTGTTTTTTATTCCAACACTTATAAAATTATGAAACCTAAAATTTTGTTGGGAAATCTATACTTTGATAGGTAAAATAAAGTTTGGGTAAAAAAGATGCGTACTCCTTTCTTTTTTGATTCTGTCGTCTCTAGTTATCTGCCCGAGTGTCCGATCTTAAAGACTATAAGAGACATTACTCCAAATTTTGGCACGTTGACTCGCCCCCTCCCGCCACCAAAAGTGTCATATTTCGGTGCCGCCAGTTCAAAAAAGTATTTTGAAAAAGTTTTAGTGCCAAACTGTTTCACTCTCTAATTTATGACCACAGAACAAAATTCAGTCAACTCTGACCATTTTTAGAGGAGTTATAGAGCTTTCATTATTTAGAGGAGTTATAGACTTTTCATTTATTCCAACACTTATAAAATTATGAAACCTAAAATTTTGTTGGGAAATCTATACTTTGATAGGTAAAATAAAGTTTGGGTAAAAAAGATGCGTACTCCTTTCTTTTTTGTTATTATCGTCTCTAGTTATATGTCCGAGTGAACTCGTGGATCTTAAAGACTATAAGAGACACTGCTCTAAATTTTGACAAGATGACTCATGCAAATAAAATGCAGGCCCCGTTTGTTTCAAATTTGTGCCACGCCCCCTACCGCCCCCAAAAGTGTCATATTTCGGTACGGCCAGTTCCAAAAAGTATTTTGAAAAGGTTTTAATGTCAAACTGTTTCACTGTCTAATTTATGACCGCAGAACAAAATTCTGTCAAATTGGACAATTTTTAGAGGAGTTATAGACTTTTCATTCTTTAGAGGAGTAATAGACTATTCATTTTGCATTACTGCTGAATTGTTATTTATTCCAACACTTATAAAATTGTTAAACTTAAAATTTTTTTGGAAAATTTGTTGGAAAATCTATACTTTGATAGGTAAAATAAACTTTGGGTGAAAAAGATGAGTACTCCTTTCTTTTCTGTTTTTGTCGTCTCTAGTTATCTGTACGAGTGAACTCGTTGATCTTAAAGACTATAAGAGACACTGCTTTAGACAGGCCCCAAAAGTGTCATATTTCGGTACCGCCAGTTCAAAAAAGTATTTTGAAAAAGTTTTAGTGCCAAACTGTTTCACTGATTAATTTTTGATTACAGAACAAAATTCAGTCAAATCGGACCATTTTAAGAGGAGTTATAGACTTTTCATTTTTAAGAGGAGTTATAGACTTTTCATTTTCCATTCCTGCTGGATTGTTATTTATTCCAACACTTACAAAATTATGAAACCTAAAATGTTGTTGGAAAATCTATACTAATTATATGTTTTAATTCCCGATTTAAAATAAAAAAAATAAAAATTAGGATTTTTATTTTATAAGTTTTATTATTAAATTCAAGAATGAGTTATAAAGATATCCTATTGGATTGATCGTTGATTATAAACTGATTTTACAAATTCAATTTTCTTATAACTATAGCTTTTATCGGTGACAGCGACGCTGGCAGCATAGATGGACTTTGGTTGAATAGTTTTGATTGGTCAGAGCTTTATGCTGACATGTAGGTTCCCAGGATGGGCACTTGTTTATGAATTTGGAGCAAAAGGGGTTTGATGTTTACGTCTACTGTCGTCGATAAAGGCGTGTGAATGGTTTATGTCTATGTTTATGTCTGGATGCCAATGATAATGCTATGGGAAAGGGTTTGTGTCTAGCCTATTTGAATTATTCCCACAGTAGGCTCTGGAATGTTGTTTATATACGATTTGATAGGTATGGCAGGGTATACTGGTTTTATGGGGGATTCGTTATCTAGGGTATTTGCAGACACATTAAGTGTATCTGTGGATACACTACTCGCCCCTCCTTTAGAAATTTCAACATCCTTGTTGAATTCGACAACAATTTCTTTGTGGTTGGCTAAACGCTTATAAGTGAATATTATATAAATTGTTATGCTTACAACTATAAGTATCAGGCTTATAAATACAATCCATTTGTAGACAATATCTTGTTTTTGTTGTTTGATTAATGATTCTTTAAGTTTTAAAATTGGTGTTGGTTCATGTAGAGTTACATTGGTACTTGACAATATTATTTTATATTCATTTATATTCTTTGAAGAAGTGAATTTGATATTTCTTATTTCAAGTGTACATTGGCTTAATTGTATAATATTATTTCCTTCAATTGTTTTATTAAATAATTCACAATTTTGGTTAATTTGCGTTTTACTTAAATTATATGTTATTACAATATTTGGTTCAATGTATTTTATAAATTCTTTTTCTGAAATAAAAGTGTGTTGACAAATTGCTAATTGATTTGTAAGGATCTTTGAAATACATTGGTCAGTTACTAAATATTTTGGATCCATTACATCCACTAAAGGATTTGCAGAATTTTCCAAATAATAAACACTTTTATTATTATTCATAAAATATTCAAATTTATCATTTATGCCAATTTGGCGGCCTAAATTATCTGGATATTTAATTATTCTGTATTTTTGAGTTTCATTAAAAGATGTTGGTATATGGGCTAAAATAAAAGTATTTTTGGTTTGACTGCATATCCAAGCTGAAGTCTTTATTGATAATAATTTTTCTTCATTAATGTCATCTAACTCTTCATGTTTTAATATTTTAGGATTAAATATTCCAATTCTTGTTAACTGAATCCCCATTTGTAAATCTTCAATGTATTCTAGAAAAATGTGTAAAGAGTATCTAAAAAGGTGCAAGGCCTCATTTTCCTCTTCTTCCCGTATTAATTTATTTATGTCTTCTGTATGTTTATTTATTATACCAATGATTTCATTAAATTCTGAATTTTCTATCATATTTTCTTTTATATTATTTAATTTTATTTCTAACTCTTTTTTATCTTCTTCTGTTAGTGTACCAAACAAATATTTGTGAGCTGATCCTACAATATTTACTAGTCCCCGTTTTTGTCTATTTGATGGGATAATCCCTTTTATTTCATGTTTTAATTGTTTAAGTGCTAAAGCTATATCTGGAATTGTTTTATATAAATTTTCATATTTTATAAATTCTTGGTATGTATTTAATATTTTTGTTTGATTTATTTCTATCATGTGGTGTTCGTAATTAAAAGGTATTTTTATAGTTCCTGTATTCAATAGTAAATAGCCATTTTTTGAAGTAATTGGGACAATACTAATTTGTTGAGCTGTTATTAATGGTAACGTTGTCCATGGTACTATTATTATCACTTTCAATATCAGAGTCAGAATTTTCAACATTTCTGGAATAACGAGAAAAATTGCGTTTTTTAAGTTTTTTAAATTTACTTTTGTGTTTTATTACTTTGTGACCCCTATTTATTTCCTGCCAGTGTTTTTCATCTTTTTGTAAAATTTTTCCTGTTTTCTTAAATGGATTAACAAGTTTCGGCTTACGTTTCATATCTTTTTCAACTTTTGCATAATTTAAATCTACCTCATACTCTTCCCGTTTTTCATTAATTTTATCAATTTTTGATTCTTTTATTTTTTGGAAATTTTTATTAGGTTTCATACCGAAAATAAATATTTCAGCAGGGGTTCTACCTGTAGTGTCATGTGTTATTTCATGATTATAAACATATGTAGCTTTTTCGATATTCATGAGCTTGTCTTCCGCATCATTAAGTGTATTTATGATTCGTAATTTTTCATTAATTGTTTTGTGAACTCTTTCTATATCAGCTATACCATTCTTGCTGCTAGTAATTTCGATCTCAATATTTTCTTTTTCTAACCAATTTTGTAATGATTTGCATACTAATCCGGGATCTTGATCCATTTT